>NC_083593.1:27155361-27305361 GCF_027579695.1 Neoarius graeffei
GGAAAAATGTCTTTTGGCTCATATCTCATGATGCGTTTGGCCTAGAAACAAAATTCCACTATGTCAGGAATTCTTGGCTGAAGACGAATCCATCGCAACCTATGACGTCATATTCTGCCTTGAGGATTTTCCGCCATTTTGAATTTTGTTAAAATCAATGAAATTCTATGGCAACGCATAGAACCGTCTGACTAGAGGTTTTTAAACTTGGCACACTGATTCTAGGCTGCCTCAAGGATCATGTCACCAAATTTCAACTCAACACCTCAAACTCTCTAGCGCCACCAACAGGTCAAAATCACAGGTACATTTCTGCTTGTTACTTTTGAACAATACGTCTGATCATCAAATTCTTAGTATTGCTGGGATGCTTGGCTCAAAAGGAATCCAACGCGCCCTGTCTCGTCATATTCCACCCAGTAGATTTTCTGCCAATTTGAATTATGTGAAAATCAATTAAAATGCTTCTCCTCCCTCAATTTTTGAAGAATTTCTCCCAAACTTGGGACATGGCAACTGGGGACTAAGCTGCATAAAAATCTTACCTGGTTTTTAGAATTGCCTAAGCGTTTGGCCGTGGCAGCCAATCAAAATTGGAAGGCAGATGCAAAACAGGAAGTGTGCTCATTTCTTGGCCACCCTTTGGCGTATCTTAACGAATCTTGGTGGCATTATGCACCACGCCTCCCCAAAGGGCAGCATAAAATTTGGAACAAATTGGCTGCTAGGGGGCGCTATAACTGGGAAAAATGTCTTTTGGCTCATATCTCATGATGCGTTTTGGGTAGAAACAAAATTCCATTATCTCTGGAATCCATGCGTCAAGACGAATCCATCGCACCCTATGACGTCATATTCTGCCTTGTGGATTTTCCGCCATTTTGAATTTTGTTAAAATCAATGAAATTCTATGGCAACGCATAGAACCGTCTGACTAGAGGTTTTTAAACTTGGCACACTGATTCTAGGCTGCCTCAAGGATCATGTCACCAAATTTCAACTCAACACCTCAAACTCTCTAGCGCCACCAACAGGTCAAAATCACAGGTACATTTCTGCTTGTTACTTTTGAACAATATGTCTGATCATCAAATTCTTAGTATCGCTGGGATGCTTGGCTCAAAAGGAATCCAACGCGCCCTGTGTCGTCATATTCCACCCAGTAGATTTTCCGCCATTTTGAATTATGTGAAAATCAATTAAAATGCTTCTCCTCCCTCAATTTTTGAAGAATTTCTCCCAATCTTGGTAGATCGCAACTGGGGACTAAGCTGCATAAAAAACTTACCCGGTTTTTAGAATTTCCTAAGCGTTTAGCCGTGGCAGCCAATCAAAATTGGAAGGCAGATGCAAAACAGGAAGTGTGCTCATTTCTCGGCCACCCTTTGGCGTATCTTAACGAAACTTGGTGGCATTATGCACCACGCCTCTCCAAAGGGCAGCAAAAAATTTGGAACAAATTGGCTGCTAGGGGGCGCTATAACTGGGAAAAATGTCTTTTGGCTCATATCTCATGATGCGTTTTGGGTAGAAACAAAATTCCATTATCTCTGGAATCCATGCGTCAAGAAGAATCCATCGCACCCTATGACGTCATATTCTGACTTGAGGTTTTTCCACCATTTTGAATTTTGTTAAAATCAATGAAATTCGATGGCAACCCATAGAACCATATGACTAGAGGTTTTCAAATTTGGCAGCCTGATTCTACGCTCCCTCAAGGGTCTTGTCGCCAAGTTTGAACTCACCACCTCAAACTCTCTAGCGCCACCAACAGGTCAAATTCGCAGGTACATTTCTGCTTGTTACTTTTGAACCATACGTCTGATCGTCAAAATTTTAGGATCTCTGGAATGCCTTGGAGACATCGAATCCAACGCGCCCTGTCTCGTCATATTGCACCTGGTAGATTTTCCGCCATTTTGAATTATGTGAAAATCTATTAAAATGCTTCTTCTCCCTCAGTTTTTGACCAATTTCTCCCAACCTTGGTACATAGTAACTGTGGACGAAGCTGCACAAGAATCTTACACGGATTTATGAATTTCATAAGCGTTTGGCAGTGGCAGCCAATCAAATTTGGCTCCTCAGACGCAAAAGAGGATGTGTGCTCACATCTCGGCCGCCCTTTGGCAGATCTTAATGAAACTTGGTGGCCTTTTGCCAGACGCCACCAGAAAGGTCCCCAAAAAACTTGGAACAACTTGGCAGCTAGGGGGCGCTATAACTAGGAAAAATTACTTTTGGCTCATATCTCATGATCTGTTTGGGCTAGAAACAAAATTCCACTATCTCTGGAATCCTTGGCTCAAGCCGAATCCATCGCAGCCTATGACGTCATATTTAGCCTTTACGATTTTCCGCCATTTTGAATTTTGAAAAAATCAATTAAAATGCTTCTCCTCCCTCAATTTTTCACCAATTTCTCCCAAACTTGGTAGATAGCAACTTTGGACTAAGCTGCACAAGGGCATTACCTGGCCCAAGTGCATTCTGCTGGCCTTCCGACTAGGCTCATAAGTTGCTTGGCCCCCACATTGCTGCTTGCAGCTATATTTAATATTCAACTTTCTTCTCCTATGGGAAGTCAATGGCAGCCCATAGAGCCACACATCGGAAAATGCTCAAATTTGGCACACACATTTTAGACAGTCTCAGCATTCCCCACAACAATTTTTAGCTCCCCACCCCCAACCCTCTAGCGCCACCAGCAGGTCAAAGTTGCAGGTACATTTCTGCTTGTAACTTTTGAACCGTACGTCCGATTTTCAAAATCTTGGTATCCCTGGAATCCTTGGGTCAAGACGAATCCAAAGCACCCCATGACGTCATTTTCCGCCCATATAGTTTTCCCGCCATTTTGAATTTTGTGAAAATCAATTAAAATGCTTCTCCTCCCTCAATTTTGGACCAATTTCTCCGAAACTTGGTAAATGGCAACGTTGGACTAAGCTGCACAAGAAACTTACCCGGTTTTTAGAATTTCATTAGCGTTTGGCCGTGGCAGCCAATCAAAATTGGCGGTGCAGACGCCAAACAGAAAGTGTGCTCATATTTTGGCCGCCCTTTGGCTTATCTTAACTAAACTTGGTGGGATTATGCCCCACCCCTCCATGAAGGACCACAAAAAATTTGGAACAAATTGGCTGCTAGGGGGCGCTATAACTAGGAAAATTGTCTTTTGGCTCATATCTCATGATGCGTTTGGGCTAGAAACAAAATTCCACTATCTCTGCAATCCTTGGGTCAAGACGAATCCATTGGCACCTATGTCGTCATATTCTGCCTTGATGATTTTCCGCCATTTTGAATTTTGTTAAAATCAATGAAATTCTATGGCAACCCATTGAACCGTCAGACGAGAGGTATTCAAATTTGGCACACTGATTCTAGGCTGTCTCAAGGTTCTTGTCACCAAATTTCAACTCATCACATCAAACTCTCTAGCGCCACCAACGGGTCAAAGTCGCAGGTACATTTCTGCTTGTTACTTTTGAACCATAGGTCTGATCGTCAAAAGCTTAGTATCGCTGGAATCCTTCCTTCAGACCGAATCCAATGCTCCCTGTCTCGTCATATTCCACCTGGTAGATTTTCCGCCATTTTGAATTTTGTGAAAATCAATTAAAATGCTTCTCCTCCCTCAATTTTAGACCAATTTCTCCCAAACTTGGTAAATCGCAACTGTGGACTACGTTGCACAAGAAACTTACCCGGTTTTTAGAATTTCATAAGTGTTTGGCCGTGGCAGCCAATCAAATTTGGCTGGGCAGACGCCAAACAGGAAGTGTGCTCATATCTCGGCCGTCCTTTGGCCTATCTGAACGAAACTTGGTGGCTTTATGCCTCACGCCACCCCAAAGGAGCACAAAACATTTGGACCAAATAGGCCGCTAGGGGGCGCTATAACTAGGAAAAATGATTTTGGGCTCATATCTCATGATGCGTTTTGGGTAGAAACAAAATTCCACTATCTCTGGAATCCGTCCGTCAAAACGAATCCAACACCCCCTATGGCGTCATATTCCACCAGATATATTTTCCACCATTTTGAAATTTGTGAAAATCTATTAAAATCCTTCTCCTCCCTCAATTTTTGACCAATTTCTCCCAAACTTGGTACATAGTAACTTTAGACTAACCGTCTGCCTGGTCAGTTCTTTCTGTTGCCATGGCAACTTAGGCTGGGTCACATTGCTTGGCCCCGCATTGCTGCTTGCAGCTATATTTATTATTATTATTATAGACAATTCAGGTCAAGACAGGTCAAAGTTGGAGGTACATTTCTGCTTGTAACTTTTGAACCACTGGGCCGATTTTCAAAAACTTGGTATCCCTGGAATCCTTGGGTCAAGACGAATCCAAAGCACCCCATGAAGTCATTTTCCGCCCATATAGTTTTCCCGCCATTTTGAATTTTGTGAAAATCAATTAAAATGCTTCTCCTCCCTCAATTTTGGACCAATTTCTCCCAAGCTTGGTACATGGCAACTTTGGACTAAGCTGCATAACAAACTTACCCGGTTTTTAGAATTTCATAAGCGTTTGGCCGTGGCAGCCAATCAAAATTGGCGGCGCAGATGTCAAACAGGAAGTGTGCTCATATCTCTGCCGCCCTTTGGCGTATCTTAACGAAACTTGGTGACTTTATGCCCCTCCCCTCCAAAATGGCCCACAAAAAATTTGGAACAAATTGGCTGCTGGGGGCGCTATAACTAGGAAAAATGACTTTTGGCTCATATCTCGTGATGCGTTTGGGCTAGAAACAAAATTCCACTGCCTCTGGAATCCTTGGGTCAAGACGAATCCATCGCACCCTATGACGTCATATTCTGCCTTGAGGATTTTCCGCCATTTTGAATTTTGTTAAAATCAATGAAATTCTATGGCAACCCATAGAACCATCTGACTAGAGGTTTTCAAATTGGGCACACTGATTCTAGGCTGCCTCAAGGTTCTTGTCACCAAATTTCAACTCACCACCTCAAACTCTCTAGCGCCAACAACAGGTCAAATTTGCAGGTACATTTCTGCTTGTTACTTTTGAACCGTATGTCTGATCGTCAAAATCTTAGTATCGCTGGAATCCTTCGGTATAAACGAATCCAACGCACCCTATGGCGTCATATTCCACCTGGTAGGTTTTCCGCCATTTTGAATTTTTTGAAAATCAATTAAAATGCTTCTCCTCCCTCAATTTTTGAGCAATTTCTCCCAAACTTGGTACATGGCAACTTTGGACGAACCTGCACAAGAAACTTACCCGGTTTTTCGAATTTCATAAGCGTTTGGCCGTGGCGGCCAATCAAATTTGGCCGTGCAGATGTGAAACAGGAAGTGTGCTCATATCTCGGCAGCCCTTTGACCTCTCTTAACCAAACTTGGTGGGATTATGCCCCACCCCTCCAAAAGGTCCCATACCACATTTGGTGCAAATTGGCCATTAGGGGGCACTATAACTTTCCAAAATGTATTTTGGCTCATATATCATTGAGCTCATATCTCAGCAGTCTTTTAGCACACACACACACCTAGTACAATTGAAGTAATTTCAGCCATCACAGTCAATCGATTTTGACGGTGAAGTCGTGCATGCCTCTACCCATCTTGTTGGAGGTACATTTCTGCTTGTAAACACTTGCTGTGCGTGCCTCTGTCCGTCTGCCTGGTCAGTTCTTTCTGTTGCCTTGGCAACTTAGGCTGGGTCACACTGCTTGGCCCCGCATTGCTGCTTGCAGCTATATTTGTTTCTGTAGTAATCGCTCATTCACAGGGACTTGTATCATGGACACTTCACATAATCTAAGCAAATTGTATGCATGTGGAAAAATAAGTTTCACTGTTGATATGGTGACCCCCCCCCGAGTACTGAGATGGAGACATGAGATAAATGTTCAAGGAATGACTTTTGGGTCTTTGCAAATCACTCCCCCTCTTACAAAGCACAGTTTCCCAGCACTGGAAAGTCTTCAGGACAGAAGTTTGCACTTCTGGTTTCTCAGTAAAATGACAAGCTGATGAGGAAAAGACTGTTAATCATTGCTGTAACAAATGATGGGAACCAATTTAGTTTCATGAATGTTCCACAGCATTATATCTAACTATAATCTATTAAAATGCCTGTTTATTAATAAATTTAACATTGTAATCATTGCCAAATTGCAAGCAGAATAACATACTCAAGACCATGTGGTAATATGAAAATAACCCACTTCAGGGTGGTCACTTTGCATTACACTGCATCACAACACACTGATGTGGCTTATTTTTGTATAACCACACAGTCTGCTGCATGGTGTTTTTCATTTAACTATGTAGGATTTCTCACTGTTTCTCTTGCCACTTTGGGTTCAGTATCCTAGAGCAGAGGTTTCCAACAATTGTGCCTGAGATCAGTGCATGACCATGGGTCATTTGTTACCAGCCTGCAGCAGTGTTTTTCCTTCTCCCCATGGTAATCTTCAGTGAGGTCATTTAGAACACGGCACTTTCAAATAATTGATAAATCTAGGGCCCGATCATAGTTAGTTGTGGAGCACAGTTTAGTGACTTTTTTTTCCCCTCTCTATTAAACCTGCCAATTATCTGATCAGTTAACGTTGTAGGCGCCCAAATTAAGGTCAAGTGCCCAAAATATGCTACCAAAAGTTTAAAAACAAAAAAACCCTGAAATGTTGATTTAAATAAACTTGGTTGCATAAAACCCAATGCCTTGACTTTCTTCTTTAAAAACACAAATTAGCGAGAATTAGCATGCATTTCTTGTAATTGACACAAAATCCACACCATTCCCATGTTCTAAGTTTGTTGAACTAGCTGCAAGCCTCGCGCAGAGCACGAATTCTCCAACAGCAATCGGCATCCCATGATTTCATGGAGGAGCGAGACTCATGTACCAATGACCAGAGTGGGCTTTCCACATCATAGATTTACATAGAAAACTAGATGCCTCGTCCCCGTTGCCCGTCAACAAAGTCGAACGTCCGCACATGGCGGCCATCTTACCTCAGACTTGCTTACCCATTACATTGTGTTGGTAGCGATATGTACTTTTCAGATGACCATAACTTCCTCAAATTTCAATCGATATTCAAATGGTTTGGTTTGTTATATAAAAAAACAAATGGAAGTATGTATTTGATATTAATGATGAATAATCATTTTATGTTTTAAAAAATTACACATAGCTTGGCGAAAATATTTCCGTATACTACAGACTGTAAGACAGGATGCATGCTGAAATTCCTATGCTGTGAGAAGCCTAACACTGCATACTTATGGATAACTGTGGCCTTAGGACAAATAACCATACAATTTATTTCCAATTTTTAGTGAAAATATTTTTACATGTGATAGGGCCGTAGGGGAAGCTAAAGTTAAATAAACAGCTTACTCACTTGTGAAACTTCAGAAATACTTCATCCACCTCAAAAACCTAATGCACTCACATCACAGCATAACAACAAATGTAAACTCGCATCATAGCATAATAACAAATGCACTGCCCGAGTAAGTAATAGTATAAAATAGTGACAGCGACTCACGGTAGTTTGTGACAAAAAAAAGCATTTAATTAATCACGTGTGGTTATACTTCCAAGGATAAAAATATCTTTACATTTACAAAAAGAACATTCAAAGCTGATTATCATGTCAAAGTCAATACATGTTAGCACAGAAGATTGAAATTTCATTTGACTAGGCTCCAATGTGCAGTTAAAATAAAACTAAACATACTGATACAAACATCTACAATTAAAACACACAGACACACGCATCATCTTGTCATCAAAGTCAGTACTTTGATTTCCTGTAAATCATAATGTGAGTGCTGTGCTTGCGTAAGTCTTCATACCCCTTGTCTGTGGTAAGATGGCCACCCTGTGCGGATGTTCTGGAATACGCGGTGAGGAATCTAGTCTTCTATGTAAATCTATGTTCCACATTAGGTAAATGTTCTCCTCTTTTATGGCAGTTGGCAAACAGCTTTTAGGTGCATTCCTGCCACCTTCTGGACTGGAATGTAAACCAGAATGTTTACTGCCTTGTTGTACTAAATTCTCCTAATAATTCCTGTATCATTTGAAAACCTAAAAATAGCCCTATATCCCACATTATCTGACTTCAACTGCAATATTGCTCTGATACCTAGTTTCATATGATTTTAAATCAGATGAGAGCTATTCAGGACACAACTGTGTGTATTTAAAGCAGATATGGAGAACCTTTATTTTTAAATTTCTGAGTGGATAGTATCTCCACCCTTGACTCTTATATGCTGCATAAATGGGAATAAAAAAAATATTTGAGAGTTAAAATCAACTGCAAAGTTGGCATTTGAGCTGCCCCGCTGAGCTAGCCATGCCTGAGTGCGTGACGTCACAGCAGTAACCGATTTTAAGGCCGAGGCCGTTTACAGCTATAGACCGAAGTCATATAAATTTATGGTGAAGGTAAGAAATGCTGTTACCGACTTGCTCAACTAAGACTGATTTGACTTCATTGATCGTGGGTTGACACTCGTTAAAACAGGATAGATGTTATAACTTATGCAACGTACATGCATGCATTTTCACCGATGAAACGTAAGAGGCTAATTAAATAATCAGATGAACTGAGACACTTTCTGAAGCAAATTAAATAATCTTATACCAGTAACTTACACACAATACAAGTTATATGTATTAATCTAAATGCAGGTAAACAAGGGTGGGTTTTTTTAAATTTTTTTTTTATTTTTAATATCCAAATGAGAGTCGGCGCTTACCCATCTGTGTTCTTGCTTCTTGAAGGCCAATCTTGTGGCCGATTTGTTTTGAAACAATCTGACACAGTTGTTCGTTCGGTTCTCTGTTCATTTGCTTCTTCCACGTAAGGGCGAGATGGCAGCAATATCCAGTTTAGAAATAAGACAGCTGGTCCACTCATTCTCTCCATACTGTGTATTCCGTCATTACTGCTCGGCTCAGGCAATTACTAAAACCCGGGATGGGACAGGATGTCACCGGTTTTAGCAACAACTGTGGGGAGGTCACTGCTTGAGTGATCTGTCCTGTTCCTTCCCAGGTTTTAGCAACAACCCTCAGCTCACACTCCAGGAGGACTGGTGCAACTGAACTCACTTTTTAAAAAAAGAAAATAAATACTTTCCTTGTTTTATTTTTCTTTGTTACTGCACCCTCTTTCAATACAGGCTTATAGCCAATGCGCCTCAACAGATCAGAGGTCTCGTACGAGTCTTCAGTAAACTGTGCAGAGCAGAGGAGGGACCACTTCATAGCTGCCCAATGTGTCCGTGAATTTCTCGCAAAACGCAACCAAATCTTTGCAGTTTGAACATTCTTGGACCATGAATGCAACATAAATCCACCTTCTGTTGTGTTGCTGCACTGGCCAAAAATACACCTACGTGGCATGGCGATAAATTGGCTCAAAATGGAGGATCGGAGTTGCAGTCAGCTCTGTTTTAGTATAGCGGAAATGGTGAGACCGATAGACTTCCTGTTGTGACATTACGGACATCAGGGTCATTCACTCAGACCGCTACCTATATGAATCACTTTTAATCATAAAAATTGCTATATTAGATTTATTGTTGGTGCTTAAAACGATTCCTGTGCCGTTCTTGAAGTTTCAAGGCATTTATAAACGAAAGTGAGGCCATGGCTCTGTGTATATGCTTTAAGATACAGTTTGCATCTTAAATACATAGTTGTGTAAGTGTGGGTGGAATCACTCACTACGTTTACATGCACATCCAAATCGAGCTGCTGTCAGTAATCGAGCTGAAGGTCCCAGCAGGGTGCCAGAGAAATCCAATCGTACATGCACACAATGAAATCGGGCTATTGTGTGAGGTGCATTGTGCACCCGAGCCACAGGTGGCGCAACACGCCCCATCCTGTTGGTACACTTCCGGTTGTCGTCATTAAGAAGAGCTATTCAAGAGTGTAAACAAAGTTATCAGTTCTGTGTTCTCCATTGCGCGTTTTTCTCCCGTCCATGAATTTTAATATATTCAACTCCTTAAGCTGAATGAGCATGAAGTCTGTCTCCTCATTGCTCCAGAAGTGCATGTTTCTGCTTGCCTGTGGCAGTGGGGGCGTGGTCAAGTGCCGGTCTGTGACAGGAGGGCGGAGCCAGGGAAGGTGAGTGGCAGAATCACTTCACCTGACGGTAATTAACCTGTGTTTGTGTGTCTTCCCAGTAACCGCGCCCTATTTAAGGAGGCAGAGGGAGAGCAGAGGGGACAGCTCATCCCGGAACTAGAACACAGCGCGCGCGCGCGCGCACGCGTGTGTGTTTCTCTCAAGAATAAAAGTAGGCTGTTAAACTGAAAAGTCTGACAATAAAAAGCCTATTAGTACCAGAAGCTTTGTCCTGCCGTCCTCTGTGCTCCACCCACACTTCAGAGAGCTCTACATCGCCATTTTCTCTTCTTCGTTTGTTCCTCCTGACCTCTTCTGCTGCTCGCTACTACTGTTGTCATGCCGACCGAGGCTGTTGTGTTTCCCGCTTGTGGTCTCGTCACTCGTCACTTCCAGAAGTAGCTCGACAACTAGCTCGATAGGGTATACATGCACAAAGTAGCTCGGCAGAAATCGCATAAACTAGGTCGTGTAACTCGATTCCGAGAAATCAAGTTCGGTTCAATTTCAGCCGAATTAAGGTGTATACATAGCATTTTGAACTTTGATTTCAGTTGAGCAACGGCAGAAATTCGATTCTCTCTATGTGCATGTAAACGTAGTGACTGACTTGGAACTTGGTCCTCTTGTTGATTGTCTTAGACACTGACCTTTCATTTAAACTAGGCTCTCTTACCTGACTACATACTGTGAATTGCACTGCCAATTCTTGTGATGACTGAAAAACTTTTTGTGTCACAGGTCTGTTACAGGTTTGTCTTTTTGATGGCAACAGTGCATAACTTGTTTTTTCATTCACAGGCTCTCCTCAGGCCCCAACATCTTTTAAATACTAACTGTATTTTTGTCATGTACATCAAGAGGGATTAATGCTGTAGATATTTTGCAATAAAGGTTAAAAGTAACATTCATAGACTTTTATTTATTAACTTGGTAGCTAAAAAAGCAGCAGCAGGTTTAAACACAGAGCACTGGGAAAACAGCACTTTGCGTGTGCAGAAAAGCCCAAATTCAGAAATACAGGGTGTAGCCCAAATTATGTAATTGAAATGCCTGGATATGATGTTAAATTGCTGGGCAGAGATTATTTTTAGCCTTTACCCCATAGAAAGATATTCCATGTATGCTGATTGACTTGCGTCATCGGAGTATTTGCTTCTTTAGCTGAAAGTAGACTGCATACCAAATGCTCCTGTATGACTGAACAAGCCTTTACTATCTTTTGTTAAAGTTCTGGTTCCAGCATGAACTCTATGACCTCTTGATACAAGTTTAGACGAATTGCCCATGTTGTAAATTACAAGTAATGAGCAAAAGTTTTTCTTGTTAAGCCAGTATCTCGCTGGGCTGCGACAGCCTGCAACTAGTTGGAGACACAACTGCGATAAAATATGTGAATTGCAGGGTTTTCCATACATAGACCATTGTGTGGCGCAGCGCCACACAATGGATTCCTATCGCCACACAGACTCACGATTTTGAAAAAAAAAATCCGTTGTGTATCGTTCCATTCATTCATAGTGCTCTTTCTTCTCGTTCACGCATGCACACACCCACACACAGAGATGGAGAGGCATGTACACAGGCCTGCTGGTGAGCATACTGTATACCCGGACTGCAAGTAGGCCCGTTAGGCTAATTAAAAATAACGCAGCCTTCCCGATTTGCCTTCCGACCCCTTATTTTAAAAGGTAGCCTACGTCGTGCTCGTGATGAGCTTTATCATAGCCTTCTTGGCTTACAGGAAACGGACATCCCTGAGTCAGGCTATAAACCAATTTTGATGCATACAGTAGCAGCTTGACGCAAGGAACCGGCCTTATTGCATTATCCTGTTTATCCCGCTTCAGCAATGACTTCCTTTACAATAGGGCACTGGAGTTTTTTTTCAGGAAGCCACGCAGAATTAAATGTTCTGATAGGACATGCAGGCTTTGTACCAATTTAGGGTAATGCTTTTTCATTACTGTTAGTTGTCTTGGTGTTACCTTAAGTGGTTTCTTACATCTAATTACAATATTTTTTTATTTTGTTGTTACACTATACTATTTATTTAACTTTAGTATTGGTTGAGGTAAGTTCAATATTTTAAAATAAACCTCCAGCTTGTTTTTTGCAATTTATTCCTTGAATGTCAACTAAAGAATGATTGATTGAAAGATTGCCACCAAAAAGGCAAAAAACTAAGGTAAAAACCAGAGATGCACCGATTGACCGGCTGCCGATCGGAATCAGCCGATTTTCACGTGATCGGCCATGACCGGCGACCGGCCGGTCAAAATTAAAATATGCCGATTTTCTGCCAATCAAAACTTGTGTATCACATAGAGATGAAAGTGGAAATACTCGTAATTCGCAACTAAAAAGACTGCAGCTATACTGGCAGCTTGAACATGCTTTCTAGTGCGATTGTGTTGCGCTTGCACAGAACAGTGTCAGTCCTACGCGCCTAACAAGCTCCGGTGCACGCGCTGTTAACAAAAAAAAAATTCACCATTTGGATATTCAAATATAGTGATTTTTTTTTTTTGTGCCAGATATTGGATGTGAAAAGAAGAAAATGTTTGTGGTTGTGTGAATTTCCCATTACAGGAATTAATACGTTAGCCTATTACCAAACATCTAGTGAGATTTGTACAAAGAGAGAGAGGAAAAAAAGTCTTTTTGTTTGTTTTACAACCTTGGTTGCACTTGATTCCATTGGAAATTACTCTACAAATACACATTTGACAAAGATGATAGAATGGCTATAGTACAAGTATGACTGGAAATTTTGTATTTTGATACTGAATGAATAAATGGGTTGTTCTATAAGCATAAGTTTTCAGATCTAAATAGGCTTATGAAAGTGTGTTCCATAGCAGTTGGCAAATAATATATGAGGGGGAAGTTGTTTTTGTGCCAGATATTGGATGGGAAAAGAAAAAATGTTTGTGTGAATTTCCTATTTCAGGAATTAATGTTAATACCAAACATGAAGAAAGATTTTACAAAGAACAATGTCTTTTTGTTTTTCAACCTTTGAGGTGTTGAAAATTTATTACTGAAAATCTGGCAGAATGTTCTATTAAAGAAAAGATAAAAAGAAAATAGTCTGTGTGTGCTGTGAAGTGGTTTGAAAAAATGAAATCGGAATCAGCCAAAATCGGTATCGGCAGGTCACACTCCATGGGAAATCGGAATCGGCCCAAAAAATTGCAATCGGTGCATCTCTAGTAAAAACTAAACTTTAACTTCAATTTTGGTGAGTAATTTTCATAAATTTAAGACAGGTTTTCCACCAACATCAAGCCCAGCAAACTAATGGCCTGCCCTGTAATGTAAAGTTGGGTCGAGGAAAGAAACCAGGCAGGGTTCTGGGAAAAATTGTTTTAGCGGTCTTCTCTTAAAGAACTTAAAAGAATTTAGATTGAACTGAATAATCTCAAATGCTTCTTGTAGCTTTAAAATAGTCCCAGCAGGTGACTCTGAAGAAAAATACTGTGTTTGAACCCCGCCCGCTGTAAACACTTTGCATACACCCCAATGACCGACTCCACCGACTGCCACGACACCACCGCGCACGATTCCCTCATCGGCACAGTGGAGCACCACAAATTGCTACCTGGTCTGTGGGAAACACTGGAATTGGCAACAATTTTCTCTTGGAATCACACCGAATTGATATTTGCATATTTTACTGCAATTGTTGTCTCCAACTAGTTGCAGGCTGTCGCAGCCCAGTGCGATACTGGCTCGCACTTCCTGTCTCACGGAAACTGACTTGAGAAGGGTTTGTGATGGCTTTGCGACACCAGTGACGCATTTGTGGCTATTTTGAGAGAAATTTTGTCTCACACATTTTTTAAACATGTTCAAAATTTCAGCGACGAAGGAGCAACACTTTGCGACTCACACAAGGAAATTGAGAAGCCCGTGAATGTTTCCAGACACTTTTGAAACGCTTGCGAATGATGTTTGCGATTTGTTGCAAGCTGTTGCAGCCCAGTGAGATACTACCCATACACAACAGATTTTGGAACACAAACAGAAGTGATTTGAATCTGAGGTTTTCTGTTTGGTTTTTGTTTTGACTGCAGAAAGTCCTTCCTACTTAAAGGATGTGCTGAATCAGATTTGTGCTGCTTGAACAAATCCAGTGTACTTGAATCCTGTATTCTTTAATCACCAAACTTTCTAAACAGTGCCTGAACCACATTACTTGGACAGGCATGCCAGTGACAATCAGGGTGGATATGCAAGCAAATGTGATTACGGTCCAGATAGACCAGTTGGATTTGGTTACTTGTAATTTGCAATGCTGATACTTGGTCTAAAAATCAAACTTAAGAAATAAATCAGATTTGCTGCTCTGTCTGAAGAGTCAGAGTCCTGGTCATGATGCCAGGTTCTGAACAGCCATGCATTCCTGTGAGTGACTGGCGGTGTTGCGGGAAGGTGACGAGGTGCATAGGTATTTCAAGCGGCTTGTTCTATGCTGGAGTTTCCTTTGGGACAGAAATAGGAATGTCTCGCCCCTTCCCTGGTTGATTGTTAGATATGGTTCTGTCGCCACCCCTGGCCCTTTTGATTTGGGTTGGGTTTCCGGGGTAGAGAGCATTCCTTTCAACTTGCCCTTATTCCCTAAATGACTGTACAAAAATGCCCAACAATGGTTTTGTACTGAAACACTGCCGTTCATGTTATCGTCTCTGCCATCACCACACTGTTGCACCGTAAACCTTTAACATGAGCAGCACTTTTGTTACGCTTGTTAATCATTTTACATAATGGCCTACTACAGTCACTGGCTTTCTTTCGATGTTTAGTTAATGGGCTAAGTGAGTCAGCTGAACCAACTGAGACTTTGGACCTGATCAGCTAGCTGATTTGTCTCCCAAAGATGTCACCTGAACGTAGTCCAAGGTGCATGATGCATTGTGTTGCTAAATTTCCTTGTAATACTGTCCTCACAAGAATTAAACTTTTTGTTTAATTTCTGGTGCAAGTAAATCATGTACCTGCTGTTTTAGTTTTAGAATCCTGATGGTGGTTGTCCTCATTTGCAGTGTACCTGCAAATCCTTCCTTTAGGCCAATAGCTCAGATGTTTCGATTACGTTCATTATGTCTTATATTGAATATTGTTAGTTGTTTTTCTTTTTTATCAGACATCTAATTTTTTAGGTTTGTTTACCTGACATGTTTCGACGTACGACTGTCGTCTTCCTCAGAGTGTCACCGGATGTTATTGATGACGCATCTTTTATCAGCTGATGTTTCCGAACTGACAGTAGAAGGCGTGACCGACCTGTCAATCCAGACAGGAAGGCCACGCCTTCGGAAACATCAGCTGATAAAAGATGCGTCACCAATAACATCCGGTGACACACTGAGGAAGACGACAGTCGTACGTCGAAACATGTCAGGTAAAGAAACCTAAAAAATTAGATGTCTGATAAAAAAGAAAAAAACTAACAATATTCAATATAAGACATAATGAACATAATCGAAAGATTAAGAATAAGTTATGGAGATGAAAGCATCAAGGAGTTTCGCCGCCTTGAAAGTTTGACACGGAAACGGGCACACTACAGGAATCACCTGAGGTTCAATCTGCGCTGCCGGGATGAGGAAGTCGTACCGGCCAGCCTGAACATCAAGAACCCGATTCCAACCAGAAACGCGGAAAAGGTGATCAGGAAAGTGCGGATGACTCTGGTAAAAGAACGGATACGGTGCACAACTGACAAACTCAAGAATATCAATAGAGAACTACATAGGGAGACGGAAACTTTCAAACGCCGGTTTCCCCAAAACAAGGAAATGGAAATAGCAATACACAGACATTTGGTAGACATACACGAGCAGGAATTCACAGAGACAAAAACCCGACAAATCCGAAAACTGGACAGACTCATTGCACAGAAAAAGAAGGCAGAACCGGAGCACGCACACATCAACGAAAAATGGATTCACAACATATCAAGGTACAAACTCTCACAAGCAGAACGCAGTATATTAGCAAAAGGACTCAACTACGCTGTCACACCGAACAACATACCACACGACGAATTCATTCTGGCAACTGAATTAGCATGTGAGAAAATACAGGATCAGGGACAAAAAGCAGCACTAAGAAACGCAATAGCTGGTATATTGAAAACGGCCAAACCACCACCCAGTAACATCACCAAACAGGAAGCCAAAGCCATGAAAACGTTAGCAAAAAATAAAGACATCACAATCCTCCCAGCAGATAAAGGCAGAACAGTAGTTATCATGGACACCGAAGAATATGAATACAAAATGAGGGAATTACTCAGTGACAATGCCTTCGAGATATTAAGAAAAGACCCAACAGAAGACAAGAAAAAGAAACTAAAAGCATTACTCAAACCACTACTCGATGAAAATAAAATAGATAAACAGGCATATAATCATTTAGTACCCACAGCCAATGTCATCCCCAGGATTTACGGCACACCAAAAATACACAAACCAGGAACACCATTACGCCCCATAGTAGATAGCATTGGTTCAGTTACATACAACTTATCAAAAGCACTCACCGAAATAATTAAACCATTACTAGGACTCACAGACCAACACTGCAAAAACTCAAAACAACTGGCAGAAGAACTAAAAAACATAAAAATGCAACAAGACGAAGTTTTCATTTCACATGATGTCATATCTCTTTTCACCAGAACACCCACGGGAGCCACCATACAGATAGTACAAGACAAATTAAAAACAGATAGGACGCTCAAGAAACGCACAAACCTCACCGTACAAGACATCACTCAGCTCCTTCAATTCATTGCCACATCCACATACTTTCAGTTCAGGAACACAATTTACAGACAAAAGGAAGGGTTTGCCATGGGAGACCCACTATCAGCCATCATGTGCGGCTTTTTCATGGAAGACCTGGAGCAGAAAGCACTCACTACAATACCAGTGGAATACAGGCCAACACTCTGGAAACGGTATGTGGACGACATATTGGAAAAAGTAAAGAGGGGACACACTCAACAACTCATCGACCATCTCAATACTATAGACAATACCGGCAATATAAAATTTACACATGAAGAGGAAACGGAGCAGTCAATAGCATTTTTGGACTTAAAAATACATCACACAGAAGAGGGGGATATCAAAATAAAAGTACACAGGAAACCCACACACACCGACCAATATTTAAACTGGACTTCTGAACATCCCATAATGCACAAAATATCAGTAGTTAGAACATTGCATGAACGCGCAGCAATAATTACAGATGCACAGGACAAAGAACAGGAAGAACAACATATACAACACGCACTGAAGGCATGTCAATATCCACAATGGGCAATATCCAAAGGGGAGGAACAGGTCAAAAACAATAAAACACAGAAGAAAGAGAAAAAACAAACCAACAAACAAGAACACAGGGGAGTAGTGACATTACCATACATCAGAGGAATAACGGAACGCATTCAAAGAGCAATGAGGAAATACAACATTAACACACCTGTCAAACCACACACAACTCTCCGTCAGATCCTGGTTCATCCCAAAGACAGAATACATCCGGACAACAGATGCAACACCATATATGAGATTCCATGCCAATTATGCAATAAAACTTACATCGGGGAGACAGGAAGGAGTTTCAACACAAGAAAAAATGAACATAAAGAGTGCGAAAAGGAGACAGCTACAAGACAAACCCGAACAATAAAAGAAAAGGCACAACAGGAAAATTATAAGTCAGCCATAACAGATCATTGTAAAAGGGAAAATCATGTTATGGACTGGGGGAATGCCAGAGTCATCCGCACAGAAGATAATAAACATCAGCGCTGGATCAGGGAGGCCATAGAGATCCGTAAGCGAAGCCCGAGGACCATCAACCGAGATAAGGGAGCATACATGCTCTCCCATACCTGGAGTGCCATCTTGCAGGGGACGAACTGACAGTAGAAGGCGTGACCGACCTGTCAATCCAGACAGGAAGGCCACGCCTTCGGAAACATCAGCTGATAAAAGATGCATCACCAATAACATCCGGTGACACTCTGAGCTCAGATGTGTCTGGGGAGTTTGTGGACACTGACATTTCAGTAGGGATTACAGTCCACATGAGCATCAGAGTAGGCCGAAACACCAGACATTGTGTCTGACTTTATCCCAGTTTGCAGCAACACCTACATCCCCCCCCCCCCCCCCCCCCCCCCCCCCCCCCGGCAATTCTTTGTCCCTTCTGTCCTCTCGCCAGGCAAGTGGCATCTGTTTTCAGTGACATTAGGAATTTTGAGAGGGGCCTCACCTGAACAATGTGAATGTAAATATGCCTTCATACGTTCCATGAATATTACCTGGGGATATCTTTTATAGCGAATTTGTTTCTTGGTTGTTGTAGATGATGATGATGATGATGATAAAATTTATTATTATTATTATTATTATTATTATTAAATCTGAGTGTCCCTGCTATTTGTATCAAGGAAGACTTGATTTGGTTCCATTTGTAAGCGCAACTTGTCATGATGACAAGATATAGAAACGTGCATAATGGTTTACTGCTTGCTTGTGACTTACATTTTGCAAACATTTGCCCATTTTAAACAAAAACTGAATAGACTATGCATCTTATCACACTGAATAAGCTTTAGATAGTTTAATATTGACTTGACAAACATTGCTTTCATAATCGCGGCAAAAGAGAATCCTATAGATAGTTTTCACATGACGTCACAGAGTCGGGGATTCCCTAGTGGCGGCCATCTTGCGGGTCAAGCTTACTGTACGGGTGACTGAGCACACATTGTAACGCGCGAGTACAAAGTCTTCAAAAGAACCCAAGCAGGCTATTTAAAGCTAGCAATGGTGCACACCTGTTGTATTCACGGCTGTCGTAATAGGTCAAATGATGAAGTCAAGCGGAGCTTTTATGGAATTCCCACTGTACGGGAGCTCAAAGGCGAGCAAACAAAGAAACTCAGCATACAAAGGAGAAATCTATGGCTTGCGAGAATCAACCGCAAGGATTATCAGCCTTCCAAACACAGCAAAGTCTGCTCCAATCATTTTATAAGTGGTAAGTTGTTTAAATAAACAATCAATTGTTTAAGTTTGTTTTTGGAAACCAAAACATCATGTGAACAATCTATGGAGAATGCCTAACTGGAACCGCTGAGTGTACGTTTATATTGTAATGTACACTTAATATTGCTCGTTTGTCACGTTTCTATTTGAAACTTGTCACTTCACTCATGCAAGGGTCATTTTTGAAAAACATTTTAGGTCTATTCTGTATGATTTGATTTGTGTTTGGGATGCAAACAGCGCCTTTTGGTGGATGCCGCCTGAATCGCGCAGATCCGATTTTTTTTTTTTGGGGGGGGGGCGTTGGAGTGTCTGATTATAATCTCATCTCATCTCATTATCTCTAGCCGCTTTATCCTTCTACAGGGTCGCAGGCAAGCTGGAGCCTATCCCAGCTGACTACGGGCGAAAGGCGGGGTACACCCTGGACAAGTCGCCAGGTCATCACAGGGCTGACACATAGACACAGACAACCATTCACACTCACATTCACACCTACGGTCAATTTAGAGTCACCAGTTAACCTAAACTGCATGTCTTTGGACTGTGGGGGAAACCGGAGCACCCGGAGGAAACCCACGCGGACACGGGGAGAACATGCAAACTCCGCACAGAAAGGCCCTCGCCGGCCACGGGGCTCGAACCCGGACCTTCTTGCTGTGAGGCGACAGCGCTAACCACTACACCACCGTGCCGCCCTGTCTGATTATAATTTCAAAGTAAATTCTGTATTAAAATTACTAAATAAGCAAATCTGTTACAGTCCATGAAACAGGAAGTATAAGGATGAGAAAAAAAGCAGTTTAAATCAGAAAGCTGCGCACATTTGCGCAGCCCGAGCAATGTGCAGGACTGCGCAAATGTGCGCAGCTTTGCGATTTAAACTGTTTTTTTTTTCCTCATCCTTGTACTTCCTGTTTCATGGACTGTAACGGATTTGCTTATTTAGTAATTTTAATACAGAATTTACTTTGAAATTATAATCAGACACTCCAACGCCCCCCCTAAAAAAAAAAAAAAATCAGATCTGCGCGATTCAGCCGTGAAAAAGGCAGCATCTGACAAAAGGCGCGCTGTGAAATATATAAAGTTGTATATATCAGACAGCCTTTAAAGTTTGATGAAGTCAGTTTCAGGCTTTGGAGCAGGCTTTGGCAGTTTCAGGCTTTGGCAGCCCTGCATAGTCACTTGAAAATGCATCTTTGTCCACTTCATAGGGGTCAATTCCCCCAATCAAGGCCAGTTTGGCTGCATACCGTTGTCGTGAGATGTCGTCTAATGTATCTATATACTTCTGTTTGCTTGATTTTGCCGACATTGATCTTTATTTTAGAAAACTGACTATATAACTTCATAAATTTGTCCGAGATAACGTAGCCGGTAATGGCGATGGTCCGTTTTGTTTGCCCCACAAGATGGCGGCTGGAGGGCGTTCCCCGGAATGCCGTGACGTCAGTGAAAACTATTACAGTACAAATAAAAGGTCTAAATAAAAATGTGGCCTGATCGTAAGTATACACTTGTACTGTAAATCTGTCGGGTTGGAACTGGCAGTATTTTGTAGACATGCATCATGGTTCAGCTCAGACATTACCAAACTCCCAACTTCAGGCACTAAAGAAGTTCTGCTGCATGGTTATGGACAGGTGCCAGCAGCCAATCAGGGGAGTGGAAGAGTGTAAGTGTCCAATCAGAGAAGAGGAGGAGGAAGAGTGAGTGTAAATGAAGACTTGAGTGAATGCTGTTGTACTAAAAAAAAAAGAGAATTTGGGTGTGGGTCACCCCGCACCAGATGCTGGTTTATTATATTCAGCCCATTTTTTCTTCAGTATGGAATTTGCATTGTTACCCAGTTGTTGGCTGAAGAATTCATGATGCCTACCTAAGGCCTAACAGGGTGTGTGAGAGTTACATTTAAAAATTTGGCAACACAATTTTGAAGTGTGTAAATTTGACCTATCTGCCTGTCTATACGCTGATCGATTTTAGCTACCTATCCTAGGCTGATTAGGTCCTAATGGGCAGCTTGGTATGTTTCCCAGACTTAAAATTTTTAGGTGAGTGTAAGATCAGAAAGTTTGGATCTTTGTTGAACAAATGTTTGTAAAGTGGATTATGTTGGACTTCTGTGGAACCACCAGCAACCATACCATAGATACAGTGTAAAAGGCACTGAGGGATAAATCTTCCATGTCCACTGCAGGAGATTTACAGCCCATCAGTGACCTTCACGTAAGGTAAAGACACTGATGTGCCTAGTTTTTTTTTCCCTCCCTCAGCCTGCTTCCAAGATGCAGCTGTAATACTTGATCAGTTGGGGGTGTAATGAACACCAGTGAGGTGGAGTGTCAACAGTTATCCTTTTGTCCCCTAAAATAAATTTGGATGGGATAATAAGATGAGACTACAAACACTGCCAGTCAAGATGTGTCTTTTTGTTTTGAATGAAAGGGCTACAACTTTTTCAGTTTACTGTCTGTTATTGTGAGGAAATGACATGAATCCAGTCAGGCAATACAGACCTGAGAAAAGGACTGCTGGAGCTCCCTGTTTGGGTGTGGGTGTGATTCTATGCCCCAATATTATAACCATCAGTGATGCCTCATGATGTAATGCATTGCTCAACCCTAATAGTTTATGAAGATGTTAGATTTTAGCCTTCCCATTTAATATCCCTACCAGCCATCACTGACTTCTATATTATAGATTGTATATTTAGAGCTGTAAATACTCAAAGGCTATGATGATTTTGGAGGTAATTTTTGCAGTTGTCTCATTCTGTGGTGGAAGGATGCAGCCTAAACCACTTTAGAAAAAGTTTCTTCCATAAGTAGCTTGCAGCAGAGTTTTAGTCCCAGAATCTTAAATAAACTATAAAGCAAAGTCAAGTTTTTGTTAGGAATCCAAGTAGAATACAAAAGTCAATTAATTCATAAGATTTGATTTGTCCTAATTAGGGCTGTGCGATATATCGAATACATTTGATATATCGCCGAAAATTGTGTGCGATACATAAAATTATTATATCGTAACTATCGAGTATTTTATGGTCATCTTCCGACTTGTGTTTGTTTAAAACCTTTTCCGGTGTTTTTCTCCCTGTCCCTCAGGCAGTAACGTGAGAGGCTGCCTAAGGGTAAAAAAAGCAATAACGTCACGCACTCACCAACCAATCCCGGGCGACATCTCGGTGCTGAAAGGAACTCCCGGGAAGATTTTCTAGTTTCAGTTGTGTTGCCAGATTGGGTGGTTTCAGGTGCGTTTTGGCGGGTTTTGAGCATATTTTGGGCTGGAAAACGTCAGCAGTATCTGGCAACACTGCCAGCGGGAAGATTTTCTAGTTTCGGTTAACAGCGCTGACTCAGTTCGTGCAATTGCTGGTGCTGCATAGGCTACCATGTAAGCTCTGTCAATTTCAGTGACACATTAAAAATGGAAGCGGACGAATTGGTTCCTAAAAGAACTAGTAAGGGGTCAGTCATCCGGCATTTTTTTTTTTTTTTTTGGATATCGCGAGGAGGACGTGGAACAGCAAATGGCAGTTTGTAAAGTGTGCAAAAAAACCTGTCATCACGAAAGGCAGCAGCACTACAAATATATTCCATCACCTGAAAACTCACCCAGTACAGTATGCAGAGTCTCTTAAACTCTGAACTACTTGCCCACGAGCTAAACACCCCCACGAGCTGAACAAATGACCATAGCGGCCTTGTTCTCCAAAGCCACCCCATATGAGAAAACGAGTCAGAGATGGAGAGCTATAACGAATGCAGTCACTAACTTCATTGCCGAAGACATGATCCCAATTAGTATAGTGGAAAAACCAGGCTTCCAAAAATTACTAAACACACTCGATCCCAAATATGAGTTGCCTGGTCACAGACATTTTACAGAGAAGGCAGTACCGGAATTATACACATCCGAGAGGCAGAGCCAGAAAACATTCAGTTCAAAAGTGTGCAAAGGCCATCCTTAAAAAAAAAAAAATCCATTTCCTGTCCACCGGGTGGGCAAAAAAAATTTCAGTCGGGAGGGAGGGATTTATTTATTTATTTATTTTTTATTATATATGGATGGATAAGAAATCGCAATGCTGTGTTTGCTTTTTCTTTCAGTACTTTTTTTTATTACAAAAGCAGACACATTTAATAAAATGACAGTTAAATCAACTGAAACTTGTACAAAAACTTTAAGTTAGCATTTTAAATGCTGACTGCAACATTTGCAAAACTTTTACAAAGGTACTTAAAATGTCCGACACACGGACTTTTTATAGTTCTAAATCGAGCGTTAGGCCTAGTTCGGATGAAATTACACTATTAAAATGATTACTGAATGATTTGTTTTTCTGAATCTTTACTATTTTGTTGTTCACTAAAATACCATTTTGCGATTTCACACTTAAGCAAATGTTTGAAAACTCCAGATCTCCTTCCTTCATGGTGGCTGCTATTTTTTTGTGCCGCACGGCGCATGCGCAGAGCTGATTTGACAGTGCTTTCCACAAGCGCCGGCTGCCAGCCACACAATTAAGTCTAGCCGGCTACTTTAATGACTATTTTTGTAGCCCACAGGCTCTAAATATTAATTTTCGATTTTAATAAAATTAAATGTTTATCTAACGGACTGACAATAATGTCAAACTGAACCGTTGATCAAGGGAGAGTAATTCATCTGCGCCCCGACATGCGGTGTGCGCACGCACTCAGCTGCGTGAATGTGTCATGCACCGAAAATAAGAGATTTACAAGCCAGGAACGCCTCATGATGCAATACGCAAGAAAAGAAAGATGATTTACTGCCATTTTACTTTGTATTTGAGTAAAGTGAATAAATAAATGGTCTGTGGAAAATACATTTAACCCTGGGAACTGCGTGCACAGGAGTTTTTGTGTTTACCCTCCCAGCTGGCTACTTATTTGTCATGGCTGGCTAGTATGAGCCTCAGTGGAAAGCCCTGGGAATGCGGAAATGTCAAGTTCGATTTTAGATTTACGAACCCGAAAAAAATGTCGAAAAACCGGCGTTAAAAAAAAATTTCACCCGCACAAACGGCACTCACCCGGCCGGTGGACCGGAAACAGAACATTTTTTAATAATGGCCAAAGAGAAAAATTGTTTTGCAGATCTCTCTCTCTCTCTCTCTCTCTCTCTCTCTCTCTCTCTATCTATTGTGAATGTTCCAGTGATTCTCAGTAGTCAGGTTAATAGCTTGGAGATCTATTTTTTAAAATAATTTAATGAATGAGCACTTTTCTTATTTAGGCTAAATGTCTTTCTCAGTGTTGAGCTTGCACTTTATTGATTTGATCTCTGAGCAGCTCTGTATTGTATTGCCTCTTTGTTGCAATTTTCAAGATTGTTTTTGCAGTTTGTGCCACATCTTTGTTGAATAAAAATAGTCTTATTTCAATTCAATTGTGATTAATCACTAACATGAAAATTTAAAATTTGTCGAAAACCACCTGTAAAAGTTAAAGGGCTGATGACACGAACATGACTCTGCAATTTCTTAAATAAACTATACAACATGGCAAACATGTTAGATTTCTGTTATAATTACGTGAAAAGAAGCTGTTGTTACGCAAATATCCAACTTTTAATTGCACAGCGCAAGAAAACTGGGTCCGTGGCTCGCGGCCATGTTGTGACGTCAGCGGAAGAACACGCTGCGGTTCACTGGCTGTTCTACTCTGGTTCTACTCAATGGAAATGGCGCATGAAAACGCCGGTGAACTCTCTAGTGCTAGCTCTTCCTCTTCTGGGAGTCTAGAATTGTGTTGATCTCTTCCAAATAGAATCTATGATAGCCTACCCTCTTTACCCTTTGCCTCTCATTGCTAGGCGGCAGTTACATGAAAGCCGCAAGCTTTCACAAGCAAATACATGACATCATGCCGACTTTATGATTACATTTATGATTATCATGTAGAATCTATAGCTCTACGTACCTTTATCTTATGTCGTTTCACAACACATGTTCTGACAGGAGGACTGTCTTTGGATCCGGCATAGCTACTAGTAGACCCCCTCCGGAATACTGGCAGTGTTGCCAGATTGGGAGGTTTCCGCCCAGTTGAGCAGTTTCAAGTGCATTTTGGTGGGTTTTGAACATATTTTGGGCTGGAAAACTTCAGCAGTATCTGTTGCCAGATACTGCTGATGTTTTCCAGCCCAAAATATGTTCAAAACCCACCAAAATGCACTTGAAACCGCCCAACTGGGCGGGAAACCTCCCTATCTGGCAACACTGTGTAGGCACTGCTGATGGTAGTAACACACGTTTGTGCTGAACTGAACACCCAAGAGATTCTTTTAAGCTGGGAAGGGTGTCAAAACAATCCAAATCGAAGTGTTCAGAGCACAGGACGGATGTTGGTGAGGGCTCCCACTTGTCACAAGTGCGCCTGACTTGCTTCACCCACTTCGCATGCAGCTCGGGATCTCTGGGAAACTTGAATAAACTTACCCCATCCTTGTGGGTTTTGGAGCAAAAGCCAGCAACACAACGCGAAGGCATAATAACTAATATATATATATATATATATATATTATAATGTATAATAACAAACTGAACACCTGTCGCATCAACAACAAGTTAGGAGGAAGGTTCATTCGCTGATGTCATATAGCTCCTCCTCCTCTTTCGTCTCCTGGGTGCTGCAGCCCTGTCAAATTTGCCCAAATAGCCGCGTTTTTTATCATAACTTGTAAAATAGGCGCCTTCGTGAATTAATATATGGATCATCGGGAATTACTTTTTATGTTATAAAACATCGCCAAAGATGTCAAAAACGTGTCATCAGCACTTTAACCAAGAATGTTATTTAATCTGCAGGGATTGTAGTGAAAACAGTAAAGAGTAAAAGTTAGATTTCATGGGGTCCTTTTAGAGATTTAAATATATCGAGATATATATCGCATATCATGAAATGGAGAAAATGTATCGGGATATTCATTTTTTCCCATATCGCACAGCCCTAGTCCTAATGGTGAAAATGTGCTGCTTTTATGCCACCTTTTTTTTTTTTTAATGCACTGTAAAGTAAATTTGTGACCAGAAAGTTTAGTATATAGTATTTGTGACCTCATCCCAGCCCTATTTTGGGAAACAGTCATCTTGAAAGTTGCTCAGTCATTATTGTATCTCTGTTCCCCTGAGTTCTGAAAAATATTCTCCACTTTTTTTTTCCTTGAAAAATCAAGTCAAAGAAGTATTCACTTTTTTTTCTTCACTTGGTCTGTATTTATTTCTTAGTTACCGACATAGTAAAAGTGGACTTAATACAGGTTTATTCCAACCAAACTGGCACAATTCAAATATTTGTATAGATACAGGCCTCTCCATTACATATAAAATTTGGACTCCACTCCAGCCTCTAATAAGAGGCTTGATTTTGGGCCTAAAATAAACCTCTAGTTTGAGCTTGCTTCAGGTTATTTTGGCATGGAATTATTCAAGAGGTATTAGGACTCCCCTTTTACTTCAACATGAAACTTGATTTACAATTGAACTGTCAAGAAGAGTCTTGGACTAACAACCAACAGTGAAGGAATCTGAATTTCCTGACATAATAAACTGAACACAATGACACCATGTTTTTCATCATGCATTCACCACAGGGACTCAACATGCCACACCCCCTGAAACGGGGCTCCCTTTAGTCGCTTGCTGGCTGACAAGCCCCCCCGCGCCTTAAAAAAAAAAATATATATATATATATATATATATATATATATATATATATATATAAAATAATTTTTTTTTTTTTTAATAAACCGACCCCTGTCATATGGACACTGTCCAATGTGCTCAGGGATGGTAGGGGCTCTGAGTGTGCCTCCCACATGGCTGTTTCAGCCCTTAAATCATCTTCAGTGCTTGAAGCCTGCCCAAAAAACTTCGTCAGCTGAGGCCCACTTTACACGGGGACTGTCTGAAACAAAAACGCAAAAGTCCGTTTTGGTTCTCACTTTTTTCCGCGTCTACACGACCATTTTCAAGGAGGAAATCTGCGTCTATACAGTGACGCATAAATGTGTGGAATTCAATTGGATGTGCATGCCAGGCGGCTAGGTGGTGCTGTGAAAGACCTCCGCTATGTCTGCACGCATGCGCAACGTCTTCCGTCTTGTCTGATCTGCACATCTGCACTACGAAAACTTTGACTACTCTGGCTATGGTAAGTAAGAAAGTAAGTAAAAAAGTAAGGGCATACTATACCCGCCTCTGTTCATTAACGGTATATGTACAGATTCGGTATAGATGTTCAAAGGACTCCTGGACGTTTATTAAAGCTGCCAGAGCAGCTTGAAGGTCCGTTGGATCGATGTAATCAGACATGCTCTTACTTTTTTACTTACTTTCTTACTTCCCGGGCTGGCATGTACAGTATATGACATATGTATGACGTAAACGCGTACCCGACGTGAGCAGATCCGAGCAGAGTTTCGCGTATTGGGTAGTTTAGACGGATATGCAACGGGGGCTGTTTTTAACTTATCCACTCTGGAAGGCGTTTTCAATTTTTTCCGTTTTTCAGCCTCGGAAACACCGTCCCTGTGTAGACGAAAGGCACTTCCGATAAAATATTTAGTCGTTTTTACCCGACAGTGTCCTCGTGTAAACGGGGCCTTAGATTGCACCGTTTGGTTCATGCAGAGATTGAATCGCCACACCAGGCCAATTAAGATGTATCGAGCTCTGTCAAAAGCTTGGTGCCCAGTTGGTCATTGTGTAGTTGATTTTTATTGGTCACAAGCACATGCTCATTGTTTACACTCTGGCTTCCTGCTGTTTCTTCACTGGGGTTGGATTTCAGCAAATGGAGGGACTTCTTTCAAAGGTGACTAATGATAAAAATGCCGAATATGTTCCTTACTGTGATGACTGCTAGCAATTTTCTCTTCATCAGTGATGGATTATGTTCATCAGTGATGAGCACCAGCTGGAACCCTGGTATCTTTCTTGGCCTTAAAAATGCTACATCAGAGCTCTCACTGATGTTCTGCACAAGCTGTTAAAGTGGTGATCACATGTAATGCTGGGATATTTTTATCTTTCACGTTGGTCATAGTGTCAGAACTTGTTGCGGTGTCTTGTTTGGGGAAACTGGCAACACAGGTTTGACCCAGAATAATTGTGTCCTTGCATGTCGTCGGGGAGGAGGGTCAAAAAAATTGTCAACCATGGTTATAGAAGGAACATCAAGGAACACGTCCTCAAACTAGGTGAAAAACACAAATTCTGACATGCTAGACCTTTTGTTGGAGTGTTCCATTGCTGTCACAAGGCCAATGATGTCACAACATCATTCCTGATGTTCATGTTCAGACTCGGTGATGGAAATTTGTCGGCCATGAGAAGACTGTCAAAATTGGGCTGAATTTATGTAGTACAGTCCTGACATAAGCAGAGTCTATTGGATTTCCGTGTCTAATTGAAGTCTTTATCATATTGCTCAGTTCTGAATCATGATGGACACTGCTAAGCATTTGCTTGTGCTAATATTGTGAAGTGTGCAATTATTTTAACACATTCATTTTACAATATTTTTATATTGGCTGACAGGTTGCATTACATGAGCTCGTGTTTAATCATTCCACTTTTGTTAGCCATCTGGTATTTTGAGCCAAATGTGAAGAATATTGTGTTGATTGTTGTAAAACTGTACTACTGGGACATGCCTAGTTGAGACTGATGGGAAGTATTGATGTTGGGAAGTATTGATTTTGGGCAGTCATGGCTGTTGTGTGGGGTTTTTTTTTAATGTAATATAAAATATTGTAAATAATTATTATGTCTAAAAATAGTGTATATGCAGTTGTGGTCGGCACATGCCGGAAGCTCTGGTTTTTTCGGTTTTGAAAGTCATTTTTCTAAATCATGTAAATCCATTGAGATTTTTTTTGGGGGGTATAGGGGTGGCCCTCTCACTGTCTCACTCTGTGTATTACCAGATTACCACGGTACAGTCTCTGCATGAGACAAATCTTTTCATCTCGTCTTCACTGCAAACCTCATTCAATTTATACGCCGCTCACCGATGAGCGGTCCTGACTAGCCCGTTGTTTCACGGTATTATACGTGCGTGATATGTTTCACGCACGTAGCATGTTGTTCGACCAAATCAACACAGCTATTCCCATGAGTCGCCGTTTCTTTTGGTGCAAGTTAGAACGGTGCTTTTGATTGGCTCACTGTTAACTGCCATCTAATGAAACTTCAGCTTTTATAATAAGCCTTATTTCGCTTCCCTGCCTTGCGACAGATCCACATGCTTTGCCTCTGGTTGCTTTTATAAACATTTAAAAAAAAAAAAAAAACATTTGATCACCTTTGTTATTAAATAAAAATAAGGTAGGTCTTGAAATAGGTTTGTTAGCTTTTTTTAATCAGCTTTTCTAATGTGGTTGTTCGGTTGAAAAACTCATTTGTAGTCAGTAATGGATTATAAAATGGATATTTTTGTATATGGAAAAAGCTGAATCTTGTTTGCTAAAATCCAGGAGTTTTTGAGGACATCAAGACATGTGGCCTCTTATTTTAACTCAAGCTGTGTATATATTGTAAAAAAGGTATCACAGCAAAAGCATATTAAAAATGGTTGTTTCAACATTTAAATTAGTAGTTGCTAGATGTTTTGAAATATCAAGCCTTGTACTTGAAATATTTCAGATGAATTGATGAAATGTATTAAACATTTGATGTGAATATGCAAATCATATAACTATTAATATTATAAATGTTTGCATGAGATTGCATGAGACAACCATTTTAACTTGTAATTTAAATTTTTTTTTGAGCCCTAAGGGGGGGGCTCACCCCCCTTTGTAACACCCCCACACCACCCCACCCCCACATGGCTGCACCATGCATGTCTGACTTTGTCAGACTTTTCAGGTTTTTGAAAATTTTATACTTGTACCCGGTATGTATGCATGCATGTACGAGCACCAGCTAGAACCCTGGTATCTTTCTTGGCCTTAAAAATGATACATCAGAGCTCTCCCTGATGTTCTGCACAAGCTGCTAAAATCGTGATCACAGATCACATGTAATGCTGGGATATTTTTATCTTTCACATTGGTCATAGTGCCAGAACTTGTTGCTGTGTCTTGTTTGGGAAACTGGCAACACAAGTTTGACCCAGAAGTGGGTTTAAAAGTTAAAGCCTGGTGTTCATGGCAGGGCTCTGCCATGGTGGTTCCCATGTTGTTCCTGACCATCCTAACAAATTTTCCTTTAGCTGAGGGTGACCATTTGGGTTTTCTTGAAGCAAAGTGACGACACCTCACAATGACTTGGATACAGTTGTTTGAACTGATCTTGGAATTTGCAGTTGTTTAGAAATGGTTCCAAGAGACATGTGGAAGTTGTGTACATCTCCGATCCTCTTTCACAGATCTGCAATGAGCTCCTTGGACTTTCCCATTTTACTGTGTGGTGGTCAATCCAATGAGTGCTGTAAACAAACCCTTTTCATGAAAGCACAGAGAAGCTACCAGCTATAGTCGATCATGATCATTAACAGGAAGTTAAGAGGCCTTGGCAAGATTTAAACATTTTGGAAGTTTCAGCACCTGAATTAATAATCCAAGTGAGCATATGTAAATTTTTGACCATGTATAATTTTGACCCAGTGTTTTCAGAAAACCCAAAGAAAATTAACTTGTGCGCCAAATTCTAGTTAGGTTTTGTTTTTGTTTTTTTTAAATTAAAGCTGTATGCTGTACAATTTCTGCCACAGAAAAAGAACAGTTCAAAGAAATCACCAAAAGCCCAAATATTGCTGTGACATGTCACTGTATGTAAACTTGTGACCACAATAATCATTCTGACAGTGGGCTGCAGTGTCTGCAATTTGCTTCCAAACTGTTTTTTTTTTTTTGTGTGTCACTCTATATGCATCTGGCGCCGACAGCGCTGTCCACATGTCATCCATCCATCTTCTTGGTCTTCCTCTTTTTCTTCCATTTAGAAGGCCGAATAGAATGTCCTTCTCTAATGACTGTCTCGAGACATGATTGTAGTAACTTGGTTTCCTTCTTTTAACCATTCCCAGCAGTTGACAATCGACTTTAGCCTCTTGTAAAACATTTTCGTTTGTTTTCTTTGCTGTCCATAGTATTCTTCTCAGGCACCTCATTTCAAATGCATCAATTCTCTTTTCATTCTTCCTGATTAACCAAGCTTTACAACCGTATGTTGCCACCAGCCAGACAAGTGCCTTTACCAATCTGTATTTTGTTGCTATGCTAATCTCTCTCTTCCTTATAGTATTTAACTTTGACGTTACTGCTGCTCCAAGTCCCAAATGCGCCATTACTTTGTAACAGTCTCCATCTTCTTTAATTCTGAAGTCAAGGTATGCAAATTCAGACACCTGTTCCAATTTTGATCCCTCATTTACCACATCAATATTTTTACCATTAACATACATGTCAACCTATACGGAATGTCTGTATTTTATACAGATTTGATTCAATAAACGTAGTATACGGGCGTATAAATAAAGTTATATGGATTCTTTAAAAAAAAAACTTCAATATTTTAGAGCTATAATCAATTCCCATGATGATAAGAGCGCATAACATTTACAAACGTACTGTACACCACAGACAGCCAGTAAAGAGTCTTATGAAATTGCGCGTTATCTTGTGGTAGCGAGACTTCGTTCCACTTTTGATCATGCGCACACCGCATTGCGAGAATCCCGCCAACCGTGAAGTCATAGACATATAAACATAGACGCCGCCTTCTGCGTAGAATCATACGTCATCCTTGCCGCCATATTGGATGTGGCAAAGTGGAGATTCTTCAACCGTCTCTGGTATAGCGTCTAGACAGTAGCCGAGAATAAAGATGCCTCATTCATGTGCTGCGTTTAACTGTACCAACAGGTTTACTGTCCAAACGAGATCACATGGTTTCACAGGTGAGACTGGAAAAATACTTTTCATTGTATTTGGTCATTATAATGTAATTTTACGAACAGATTTTCTTGACTTTGTGGCTAATATGAAGTCTCGTGCATAATAGCCGCTCAGTGAAACCTGTCTCCAAACAACGAAGTATTTCCTTCGCAACTATGCTGATAACAGTGTTTTTGTCAAACATTGGAGCTTTGTATTCATTCTGAAGGTTTATTGTTATTGAATAAAAAGTAACTGGGATATATCATTGTTAATTATCATTCAAATTTTAGGTAAATTATTTTAATTTGCATCTTATACGGATTTTATAAGGGAAATACGGATTTTGGAGGTTGGTTATACAGGTTTGATTGACCAAAGGTTGACATGTATGCATTAAGTCTGATCACCTTGGTTTTGCTGGTATTAATTTGTAAACCATACTCCTTTCCTGCATTAATCTGTCCAACAATTCTTGTTCTTTTTCTGATGATGCTATTAATACGATATCTGCGTATCTTTGGAATCCACCTTCAAATCCATCTAACGCATCCCTCATTACCATTTCTGCCACTATGTTGAACAGGTATGGCAAAAGCACACATCCTTGCCTCACTCCTGTTAAGTATTCAAAACCATTTCAATACTGTCCCTACTACTCATACCCTTGCCCTCTGATTCTTGTATAAATTTGAAAGTAGCTGAACTAATTGTGCTGAGTTCCCCATATTTAGCATGGTAAACCAAAGTTTGTCATGATGCATAGAATCAAACGCTTTTAGAAAATCTACAAAGCACAAGTACAATGGTTGCTTGAACTCTCTTGCCTTATTCATAATGAGATTTAGATTTATTTGGTCTCTCGTTCCTCTTCCTGGCCTAAAACCAGCTTGTTCCTGTGCAAGTTCTGTTTGTCTTTGCCTGGATGTGATCAAACATTATCTTCAATATAATTTTACTGGCATGTGAAACTAAAGCTATAGGACAATAGTTTGTGCATTCAGCAAGATCTTTTTTTTATTTTTATTTTTTGGAATAGTCACATGTTTCAGTCCGTTCTTCTGGCCATTTACCAGTCTCCCATATTGATCTCAGTCTATGCATCTTGTTAAGCACAGGTTCGCCTCGTTTTTGAAATAAATCTGGCACTTTTGTCTGATCCTGGTGCCTTTCTACTAGTCAATCGAGATGTAGCTCTAGCAACTTCACTTTTTAATGGTGGTAGTTCATGTTCCTTGGCTAGTATTGTTTGGTTGATTTTCTTTCTTTTTATAAAGGTCTTCACAGTATTCTTTCCATCTATTTGCAATATCTTCAGGATTTGTAAGAATCATGCCATCTTTGCTTCTTATCACATTGAATCTTGGTGAAAGTTTCTTTGTCAATCGCTTAACATTTTTGGAACATTTTCCTGGTATTACCACTTTTTGCTTTCTCAAGTTCCTCACACATTGTGTCAATGTTTTTCCTTTCTTATTCTTTGAACTTCATTCTTTAATTTTGTATTTTTCTGGATTTTCCTTCCTAGCTTTCCGTTTTTCATCTATTAATTTCATTTTCAACAGTAATCCACTCTGTCTCACTTGTTTCTCGTTACTGACAACTTCATTGGCTACCTCTAGCATGTTAGCTCTATTTCGTTTCTCCTGACCGCCAGAGGCCTATTTTTCAGCACATGGATATCCATCACACGAACGTGCAGGTCGAGTAATAGTAACAGCAAAGTCACGTGTGACCTGGGTGACGTCACCCCGTGACCCCGGCACAAAAGACCGGTGAACCCAGGAAGTGACCTCTTGCATCTTCTCGCGTTTTGCAGGTTGCGAGTTGGATTGGAATTTGGATTTTGGACAAAGCACCGTGTTAGTTTCGTTACCCGTGGGGTTGGGGCTGTGCTTACGTATCCTCCAAGAAACTGCGTTAAGTCCATCAATTCATTTTTCTCTTGTCGTTGTATTCGTATTGTTTTGTTACTCCGTTAGCTGAGTGCTCTCGCTCGGTGGAGTTAGCTGACTAGCCCTCCGAGGCGGTGTCCTCGCCGCTGGAGGCCGGCTTGTTTTCGTTCAGGTAAGTGGTTTTCATCTTATTTGAATTAAAGCAGTGTTTCTCGCCGCTGTTTTATCATCAGTTCTGTGGCGCACGGTGCCTATTTTTGTTAGTATTATCGACCGCCTTGTTTTGTGTAGCCTTGCCTCCGGCCTGTTCACGGGCTGGCTGTCTTGTGTGTTTTAGCGGTGTATGATCTCTTCTCACGCTAGTGAGTGACTGTTTAGTTGCGGCTGTCTTTTAAACCCGCGGCAGTAGGCTCGTGGTTCGCGTGGTCCGGGTGCTCCCGCTTAGGCCCTCGCACCATTTTTTTCCGACTACGGGTGTGTTCGCCCGGTCGTTTTTCGTTGCCGCCTGATTGTTTTTGTGTTACTTACTAATTATTGGGGTGTTCTCACCCTATTTTTTAAGTTCCCTTCTGCCAGCCGATGGATTCTCCGTCTGACATCCCCCGGGCCTCGGGGGGACAGGACATGGTGCCGGCTGCAGCAGCGGGGCCCAGCAAGCGCCGTGGGGCTCTCCTATGCGTCTCCGCTTCCAAGGCGAAAAAGAAGCGCTCGGGCGATTTGGCTCGGAAGGTGGAGGTGATGTCCGCCGAGCTGGAGGAGATGAAGGCCCTGCTGGCGAATCTCCAGCCTCCGCCACAGGGCAGCAGTGTTCCCGCAGCCACCCCATCTGCCTGGCAGCCCGACCGTTCGCCATCACCACCGCTTCTGTCACCAGCCGTTGATGCACGCGGCCTGGATGAGCTGTCGATCCAGGCGTCAGAGAGCTTTGACTGCGGTGGGTCTGACGGTCACGACTCTACCTCTCCGGCCGGTTCCCAGGCCACCAGCCATGGCACCGTGGCAGCGTCGGAAGGCGGACGCTCATCCATCCAGCCAACGCTGAGGGCTGCATTGGCCCGTCTGGGTTTGGACACGCCCCCGGTGGCCCAGCATCAGAGCGTTTTTTTTCAGAGGCTCCACACAGCCTTCCTCGTTGTCTGTTCCGCCCTCAGCCCCATACATCGAGGAGTTACAGAGGTGTTGGGCGGACCCCAGACGCCTTTCCCACCTCCCTAGTGACTGCAGGGCCCTGGCAGCAATGCAGGACGCCCCCACCTACGGCCTCCAGCAGATGCCCAACATTGAGCCCTCCGTGGCTGCCCTCGTCCTTTCACCCAACGAGGCTCTGCGGCCTGACGCCCGATGCCCCCGCACTCAATGCCGTGCGGGGATATGACACGGCGGCACGAATGGGTCGTATCAACAATTCCATGTCCCACCTGCTGCTGGCCCTCGCCCAGACGCTGGAGAGGACGAGCGCAGCATCACGGGAGCTGTGCGACGCGGCTCTCCAGGCCTTTGCCTACTCGTCACGGGAACTGGGCCGGCTGATGTCGTATCTCACCCTCGCCCGCCGGCAGATATGGCTGGCACAGTCCCCTCTGGCTGAGCCCGACTGGCGTGTGCTGCGCTCTCTCCCTGTTGTCCCCGGGGAGCTGTTTGGCGAGGCCGCTCAACAAGCCCTGGACCGGAGTGCCCAGGTCGTCCAGGCGCGACAGCAGTTCGCTGGCCTCCGCCAGGTCTACCACCACGGCAACGCTGCCCAGTCCTTCAGGGGGCCCACACCGACTCCGTCTCGGCCACGCACCCGCCAGGAGACCAGACGGGTTGATGACTTTCGTTGCCCCACCACCTCCCGGACCCGCAGCGCCACCCCCTACACCCAGTCCGCTCCTCGTCGCCCCCCTGGTGACCGACGGGGGCGGTCTGGGCGGCGCTGACCTCAGCGCGCCGGCGGTCGGCCACTTTTCCAGCGAACAGCTCCAACGCTGGAGAGCGTTGACCCCAGACCCCTGGGTGCTGGTGACCCTCACCGAGGGTTACAGCATCCAGTTCTGCTGCCGACCGCCGCGTTTTCATGGGGTCAAACACACCACCGTGAGCCATCCAGGGAAGTCCCTCGTCCTCCGGCAGGAAATCGCCACCCTCCTGGAGAAAGGAGCAATCTCTCCCGTCGACAGGCAGAGACAGCAAGGTGGGTTCTACTCCAGGTATTTTCTGGTTCCGAAGAAGGACGGCGGTATCTGTCTGATCCTCGACCTGAGGTCCCTCAACTCCCACTTGAAGACCATGAGATTCCGCATGCTGCGTACAGTGGATGTCTTACACCACATCCAGGTGGGTGACTGGTTTGCCACCGTCGACCTGAAAGACGCCTACTTCCATGTTCCCATTGCGCCACACCACAGGCAGTTCCTGCGGTTTGCCTTCGAGGGCCAGGCTTTCGAGTTCAATGTTCTGCCCTTTGGGATATCGCTGGCACCCCGTGTGTTCACCAGGTGTGTGGCAGCGGCATTGGCACCACTTCAGGCACGGGGTTTGCGTGTCCTGCCTTACCTGGACGACTGGCTCGTCTGTTCAGGGTCAGCAGCTCAGGCCCACACCGACATTGCGACTGTGCTCTCTCATGTCGCAGAGCTGGGGCTCAGGGTGAATTATAAGAAGAGCTCGCTGGTGCCCAGCCAGGAGACGATTTTCTTGGGCATGCACCTGGATTCGAGGTCGTTGATGGCAACCCCCTCCCAGACCAGGATCCACAACATCCGCCTGCTGCTTGGCCGCTTCGGACGGGGCAGGTCACTCGCCCTGAAGACCTTTCAGCGCCTGCTGGGCATGCTTACGGCAGCCTCCTCTCTGGTCCCGCTGGGGCTCCTGGACTTGCGTCCGCTTCAGAGGTGGCTCAACGGTCTCCACCTCCACCCGGCGCTGCACGGGCACAGGCTTGTGAAGGTGACGGATACTTTTTGCAGGCTCCTCCGTCCATGGAGGAGGAGGGCTTACCTTCTGCAGGGTGTTCCGCTGGCGGCTATCCCCTCCCGGAGGGAGGTCATCACCACGGATGCTTCCCTGGGAGGTTGGGGTGCAGTCTGGCAATGCCAGACCATCAGAGGCTGCTGGAGTCCAGGGCAGCGACAGCAGCACATCAATGTGCTGGAGCTACGGGCTGTGTTCCTCGGCCTACAGCACTTCCTCCCAGACCTGGCCGGCAGACACGTTCTGGTGTGGACGGACAACGCTACGGTAGTGTACTACATCAACTACCAGGGAGGCACCAAGTCCCTCCAGTGCTTGGAAGTGGCCAGCCAACTACTGCGGTGGGCCCATCGACATCTCTTGAGCCTGCGTGCCATGTACTTGCCAGGCACTGCCAACAGGGCAGCGGATCTGCTGTCCCGCCAGGACCCCAATCCCGGGGAATGGAGACTCAACCCAGCGGTGGTTCTCGCCATCTGGGAGCGTTTTGGCAGGGCAGAGGTGGACATCTTTGCCTGCCAGGAGTCGACACACTGCCCTCTGTGGTTCAGCCTCCACGGCCCCAGCTCCCTGGGCCAGGACGCGCTGGTGCATGCTTGGCCGAGGCAACTGCTGTATGCCTTCCCCCCCTCTGCCGCTGATCGTGCCAACCCTACACAGGGTTGCGATGGACCACCACGGGCTGCTGCTTGTCGCCCCTCGGTGGCCGGGCCGAGTGTGGTTTCCAAAGTTGCTGCAACTTCTGAATGGCGACCCCTGGTGCCTGCCAGTGAGGACGGACCTGCTATCACAGCTGGGAGGGCAGATCTGGCACCCGGATCCAGCCCGTCTGCAGCTCTGGGTGTGGCCGCTGAAGGGCCGGACCCCCTGCTAGGTCTTTGTGAGCCGGCAGTGGTCAACACCATTGCAAGCTCTCGGGCACCCTCCACCAATGCCCTCTACGCCAACAGATGGAGGCTTTTCTCCAACTGGTGCTTGACTTGGGGGGAGGAGCCTACATGCTGCCCCCTGCCGACCATTCTACTGTTCCTCCAGTCTCTGTTTGACAAGGGTCTTACTCCTTCCACCATCAAGGTCTATGCAGCTGCCATCTCTGCTCAGCATGCCAGAGTTGGGGGAAGGACCGTGGGGTCCCACCCCTTGGTGGCACGTTTCTTGAAGGGTGCTCTCCGGTTGAGACCCCCCCGACGGAGCCGGGTACCCACATGGGATCTTCACTTGGTGCTGCAGGCTCTCTGCGACGCACCATTTGAGCCCCTGCTCACAGCAGACATTTCATGGCTCTCCCTGAAGACTGCTTTTCTTCTGGCCATTACATCGACGAGGCGCGTCGGGGAATTACACGCGCTGTCAGTCAGTGGGGAGTGCCTGCAGTGGCACTCCGGCGACAGTGGGGTCACTCTGTGGCCTAACCCCTCTTTCCTCCTGAAGACCCTCTCTGCTACCTTCGTCAACCAGCCCCTTAGCCTTGTGGCGTTCGAGGCGGGCCATGGTGAGAGGTCGGAACTTTTGTGCCCAGTTCGCGCCCTCAGGGTGTACGTGTCCCGTACGGAGGGCTTCCGTAGGAGTGACGCCCTGTTTCTGTGCCACACAGGGCCGAGGAGGGGTCTGGCGCTCTCTAAACATAGGCTATCCAAGTGGATAGTCGAGGCCATATTACATGCCTACAGGCACAGTGGCTCCCCGATTCCTCCGGCTGTCAGGGCGCACTCTGCACGGGGCGTGGCGGCCTCATGGGCATCACTGAAGGGCGTACCCCTTTCAGACTTATGCAGCGCAGCCTCCTGGGCGTCCAGCTGCACCTTCACCAGGTTTTACCGTCTTAATGTCGTCCCACATAATCCTGTGGCGACGGCCGTCATTCCAGGCCCGTCGCAGCAGCACTGAGTACGGGTAGGCACTCCTCATGACCTGGTTGGTATTAGTCATCCATGTGCTGAAAGCACCACCTCTGGCAGTCAGGAGAAACGAAATAGAATGAGGGTTATGTATATAACCGCGGTTCTATGAGTTTTGGATGACCCCCAGAGCTTGGCAGTCACTCGGAGTGTACACGAGAAGATTTGCCAAGAGGTCACTTCCTGGGTTCACCGGTCTTTTGTGCCGGGGTCACGGGGTGACATCACCCAGGTCACACGTGACTTTGTTGTTACTATTACTCGACCTGCACGTTCGTGTGATGGATATCCATGTGCTGAAAGCACCGCCTCTGGCGGTCATCCGAAACTCATAGAACCGCGGTTATATACATAACCCTCGTTTTCAGTTGTAGCCATTGCTCCTCAATTCCATTGCGTTCACCTAGACACTCAAACCTGTTTTTTTTTTTTTTTCCATTTAAAAGGCTGCTTATGTTAATCTTCGCTGCTTTGGTCTTTTAAAAAAAAAATCACATTTTAATTTTTGTCAACTCATGCCTCATATTGGGTCATTCTGCATGTTACAATTATCATTCACCCATATGTTCGTGATATACACAGGAATGCTGATGTTTTAAGCTTTTGCTCATTTGTGTAGTGCAGTGAGTGGCAGCTTTTCTGAACCACGAATTTGAATAATTCAAACTGGGGAGAGGAAGTCTTCAGGCACAGCTGTAGGTTTCTAATATTTTACATGGTTATACTTATGCTGGTATAAAGAACTTGATTAGTAGACAGAAGTACACTTTGTTTAATATTTAAAAAATAAATTTTAATATACAAGAGGAAAAATTGTCTAACTTTGGTCAGCTGAAATACAGCTGAACATTTCCAGCATTTGCTGTTGTCCATTTTTCATCTCGATATCCAACAAGACATTTCTGAGATGGGTTGATAAGTTTTATATCTCGAAGGCTCACAGTATATATTCATACATACACATTCAATTTATATTCACACAAATCTGTGTAAACTGTGAATCCAGAGATCAGAGGTTTCTGAAATAAACAAGCATGTTTGGTACCAACAACCATACCACAGGCAAAGTCGCCAAAATCGTGCACACACACCCCCCCCCCCCCCCCCCCCCCCAAATTTCTGAAGTTTGATATGAAATTTAACTGATGCTCTTGCCCTGGACCTGCATGATTTTATCTATTGCACTGATCATTGCATGTGCAGGTGTATCGATTTTGTTCGTCCAGCCGCCCGCCAGCCAGCTTTGCTCGGTCTCCATTACTATATCAATCACACAGGGTTGTCTGAAAAGCGGTTGTTTAACTCTGCAAATACATACTGGTGGTAGATTTGGCCACCTGTAGAGCAGTAGTTCTTCTCTGTGCTCTGTTGCCTGCACTTCATCTCATAATCAGTGTATTGTGGTTCTCAGTGGGTTTGTGCTCCCAATGGTGGTGTCGCACAGCTGTTCATGGGATTTGTCTTGCCTTCTAGACAGTGATTCCTTCGACAGTTGTGGTGATCACACAGGCTTGAAAACCTTCTCTTTGTAGGTTATGCTGTCCTACTTGGCTGCCTCTGCTCAGTGATCACGCTGAGAAATGGGCCATAAATCTGAAGCGATCAACTCAGGAGTTGTTCCATACAACCAAGGCCCTGTCCACACCGCAACGGATTCAGGTGAATCTGATAAAATTGTTTATCGTTTCGGCCTGGCGTCCACACGGCACCGGCGTTTTGGGTGCCCCACAACGATATTTTTTGAGAACGGGTTCCAGAGTGGAAAAATCTGGCAACGGCGCCGTAGTGAAGTCGTCTGGATGAGTAGAATGGATTTGTTTATGATGACGTCACAACCACATGACTAGAACAAGCAGCACTCTTGCTGTTTTGTATGAACCACTGCATTGCATTCACTTTTGCATACAGCTTTTCTTTTAAATTAACAAGTAACTGAGCCATTTCTTGAATTTCTTTTTTTTATTGGATAAGACTGCTTTTCAAAATGTTCACACACAATAAGAAAATTAAGTTATATAAAACTATGCATACTAATAAAACTAATTTGTACACACAAGGCACGATTTCCTCGCGTAGTCGCAGCCATCTTCTTGTTGTGTGTTTGTTCCTGACAGTGCTTCACACCGGGTAGAAGAAGGGGTTTATGCGCTTGCGTCTATTTCTAATGTTCTGGTGTCTCCGATGGGACCGTCTTACAGCGCCCCTAGAGGTGTGGCATGTGTATTGCATCGTTTTCAGCAAGCGTTGCGTTGCCATATGTACCTGATATTTTACTGATCCGTTGCCCATGTGGACGCGATATATATGCATTATTTTTTAAATAAAATCTTGTTGCCGTTGTCATGTGGATGTAGCCTAAGGCAGGCAGAGAGAGGAAGAAAGCGGAGACCTTGAGCACATGGCACTCGTTATGTGGGGTGGGAAATCTGAGTTTGATCATCTAGCTGAAACTGACTTGTGGTGATGAATGGGTTTAAAGTGCTGATGACACGTTTTTGACATCTTTGGCGATGTTTTATAACATAAAAAGTAATTCCCGATGATCCATATATTAATTCACGAAGGCGCCTATTTTACAAGTTATGATAAACGCGGCTATTTGGGCAAATTTGACGGGGCTGCAGCACCCAGGAGACGAAGGAGGAGGAGGAGCTATATGATGTCAGCGAAAGAACCTTCCTCCTAACTTACCAGTTTGTTGTTGATGCGACAGGTGTTCAGTTTATCATTATTATTTTTATTAGACATTATTATACATTATTATTTTATAGATAGATAGATAGATAGATAGATAGATAGATAGATAGATAGATAGATAGATATTATGCCTTTGCATTGTGTTGCCGGCTTTTGCTCCAAAACCCATAAGGATGGGGTAAGTTTATTCAAGTTTCCCAGAGATCCCGAGCTGCATGCGAAGTGGGTGAAGCAAGTCAGGCGCACTCGTGACAAGTGGGAGCCCTCACCAACATCCGTCCTGTGCTCTGAACACTTTGATTTGGATTGTTTTGACACCCTTCCCAGCTTAAAGGAATCTCTTGGGTGTTCAGTTCAGCACAAACGTGTGCTGCTACCATCAGCAGTGCCTACAGTATTCCAGAGGGGGTCTACTAGTAGCTATGCTGGATCCAGCAGTTGCCTGGGACAAGGCGACTCCTCCAAAGACAGTCCAACTGTCAGAACATGTGTTGAGAAACGACATAAGATAAAGGTACATAGAGCTATAGAGTGCTCCGACCAGGGCTCGAAATTAACTTTTTTTCTTTGTGTCCCCCAGTGGTCCCGAATTCTGTGTTGTATTGTCCCGAATGGAAGCAATAGTGTCCCCATTTTTTTCCTCTCTGAAATAACCAGTGGTTAATATTATCATATGAAGTTACTATTATATTTGTAACTATACGATTTTGAACCCTTTATATCATTTTTACAATAAGTCACAAAACACAAGTGACACATGTCCAATACATCATCTACTTCAAAATTACAGTTATTGCATTTTCAGTTTATTAAACTTTGGCGATCTCACTGTATGAATAGATACCTGTTTATTTAAAAGGGGCCAACTAGCTCATTCAGAAAATGTTTCAACTCACTACATCTGCAGTACACTTTAGCTGAAAATAAGACCCCTTTTATGTTCGTTTCATCTACTTATACCTTGAATATCTGTTGGCATATATAAGGCCAACTTATCATTTTCACCATTACCGTTATCCATTTTTATGTAATATACCTGTTGCCCCATTCAGAGATGTTTTGAAAGCCATCAGCCATACCATCAATGGATGAAATGCACACCCATGTTGCAAGCAGTACAATAGAAGGTTTGACCCAAAAAACGAAATATTTTAATCCAGTCTACAGTGTAAAATAAAGGAAAAACGCCATCCAATCATATCGAGGTACCACCTCAAAATGATTGGATACTGAAACGTCAATCAGACTGAAGCCCGCGACCAGCCCGTCTGTGTGTGTGTGTGTGTGTGTGTGTGTGTGTGTGTGTGTGTGTGTGTGTGTGTGAGAGTGTCACACAGAGCGCAGGATTCTCTCAGTGCGCTCCTTCCAAACAACGGGGATTTACACGAAAACGGAAGGAGATATACACAAAATTCTTTCACAGTGAGCGCCACAAGGCTCTCCTGAACACATTGATGTAATTTTTTTTGTCTGTAGTGTAAAAAATTAGGTCACTAGAGCGAGTTAAAAACGAGTGACTTTTCTGCCACGTTTATAATGGGAGTCTATGAGGCTGCGTGGCTGTGCTCTCATTACTTTCAGGCTTCTCATTCAAAAACTGTAAATCCTATCGCTCAGGTAGACACATTGTGTGAATCAGGACAAGTGTGGCTACTACTTTTGAGAAAATTGTGTGTGGAGTGAAAATTGGGGCTGAAAACAGTTTAAATGAGAAAGTTTGAGCTATTTTTCCAAGCTCTCTACACTCTAACTTAACGAGCTCCACTGGTGTGTAACGCAATAGACACCCATTATAAAGCCGGAATTTCTCAGGCTTTATGAGGGGGAGGAGGGGTGGAGATGCGGGGGGTGGGAGTGTTTCTTTTCAAAATATGGCTTGCGGGAACCGTTATTCCAAAATCTCGTACTGCACCTTTTAATGTAGAACTTTTTTTCTAGATCTGTTTTTTTCCCATTGTCCCGGGATTGTCCCAGATATGATAATTTTGTGTCCCGATGACATTTTTTATGGTCCCCGGGATGTCGGGACACCGTTAGTTTCGAGCGCTGGCTCCGAAATGATGCTAAAAATAGTAACCATGCGGTCTGCGCGGCCATCTTGGAAGTGACTCGCTCCAGAGCGCTCATAGAGTACACATCATAGAGTACACATCATAGAGTACACATTCATGATAATCATAAACGTAATCATAAAGTCGGCATGATATCAGTCATGTATTTGCTTGTGAAAGCTTGTTTCTCAAAGCAAACACCGAGGGAAAGCTAACTTAGCCAGACAAGTAGGCTACAGATTGTCATTTGCTTACGCTGATGTAGGTTATCAAATATTTTGCTTCATTCAAGGATAAAACTAAGAATCCATAAACTAGAAGACGTGCCTGCCAATATTATCCTAAATGTATCACGGATCAGGCATAGTCGTAAGCTTATTATGTTAACTGTTTGCATGCTCCATTAGGAACTATGTATTCAGTGTAGCATACGGCTTACATGATATAAGCAGTGTTTACACATGCAAGACAACAATACACAATATTAAAATATTGATTCCGTAACATTTTTGAACAAATACGGGTTGACCTACCAATCCTTGTTATCCAACCTTGTGGTGTTCAATGCTGGGCTGTCTGCCTGTCCGCTGTCCATCTCGGAGTCGGAGTCGCTCTCAGATTGCACAGTAACAGGTTCAAACCTGTACGGTTGGATGCACCCGTGTTCGTCATCACTTGATTCTTCCTATCTATCCCACTCACAACACAATTCTAGACTCCCAGAAGAGGAAGAGCTAGAGAGTTCACCGGCGTTTTCATGCGCCATTTCCATTGAGTAGACAGCCAGTGAACCGCAGCGTGTTCTTCCGCTGACGTCACAACATGGCCACGAGCCACGGACCCAGTTTTCTTGCGCTGTGCAATTAAAAGTTGGATATTCGCATAACAACAGCTTCTTTTCACGTAATTATAACAGAAATCTAACATGTTTGCCATGTTGTATAGTTTATTTAAGAAATTGCATAGAGTCATGTTCGTGTCATCAACCCTTTAAGGTAATGTTTGTTTTTTTTTGTTTTTTTTTTAAATAAACCGGTCACTGACAATTACTGATCATTTCCCTCCTATTTACTCTATCCCTAAAGCATGCTCATTCCTAGATTAGCACTTGTAGTGCTTCTGCTATGAAGTAAAACATAGAAAATGGGAGTCTGTGATGATGCCAGTGAGCCTGACCCCAAAAAAGTGCTTCCTGCATTATGTCGTCACCTATTCTAAATGTAAACACCCAAAAGGAAGTTATTACTTAAATCAGGAAAAAATGCCAGGACATGATGAAACATGAGTGATAATAAGATGCAGTGCCATTAAGATCAGTCTAAAGCAGGAAAAGTCTGCCTTTAAAGTGTCAGCCGTGTCATGTAATGTACGTTGTTTTTGCAGGAAAGAGGAAATGGCAAAGAAAAGCCTTAAGGAAATATCCAGATGGCTAGGTCTTGTATTGTGGTGTCATTGATGTGGATGTTTATAACTGGGATTTCTTAATTACATGCTGAAATAAGAGCTATAATCATTGCCATTTACAGCTGCTACTATTATGTCGTTCTGTACAAGATCACCAATCACAGTTTTCCGTCACTGAGGATTGGGGGGGAATGACTTACTCAAGGGTGGTCTGACAATTATCACACATCTGCAAGGGCTTCTGTGAATTTACAAGCAGATGTTGCCTCTTGGGTAGGGTACTGCTACACATTATACTTGGTCATATGTGGAAAATCATGGATGAATGCTTTAGTCTCACGTCACTGTCTCCATAGTGTCTAGTAGACGGGGGAAATATGCCAACCAAATGAGTCTGTAGTTAAATGAGCCATGTAAGTATTTTGTACAGTTGAGTACATTCTCAGAGACTTGGATTGTTTTGCAGGTCAAGGGGCCCACAGGGCCCCTCCTGGGGAAAAAACAGGGGCCCATTTCTACAATGGGGGGCCCAGTGATTATCCTTCAGTTGAAGTGAGCCCAATGAACAGCTGGGGCAGCCCAGGGGCTGGGTTTTTTTTTTTTTTTTGTATTAGAAGCCATATGAAGCAATGTAGATGACATCAATGCTTCAACCAAATATTGAGAGATTGTTTAATCAGTGGCAATATTTTGGAATTCAATCACAGGCCACTATATATCACATCTATATTATCTCCTTGTAAATTATAATTAATTTTATTAACTTGTTTTCAGTTTGGTGTAGGTCTATAGTAGGGCTGGGTATCATCAGATACCTCACGATACGATACTATGGCGATATTTTGCCCACGATAACGATAATATCACGGTACAGCGATTCTGCGATAATCGATATATTGCAAGAAATTTCAACCACATCACGATATCTGTGTCACTGAAGAAAATCAGAACTTATTGACCACTGTAAAATTACATTTCACATACATAACTACACACTCTTGCCAGACATATATTTGTCTCTATTCCACTGCTGGCAAAACCAAGAGTTGCTTCACTACAACATACAGAAAATTCCCATTTCTGTGCTAGTATTATCAACTGTTCTGTAAGCATGGACACATCAGTGCTGCTTAACAAGCAGAATCAAATTGTTTTATGAAAACTTAAAACTTGCACTGCAGACTGCACATACATTTCAGTGCTAACACTAATATCAATTTGTTCTTTGTAAACTTGAGAACATATACCTGAGGACATTTAACTTGTGCTTATTTTGCAGGAACAACACACTGTCTGAAACGCATTGAAAAGTGCAGTGGGCATCTTAGTCTCCCTGAGCACGATTATGAAACAAAGTGCAGTGTGGGTCAGTGTCCACACACTGAAACTGAACTGAAACCTCAGTGAAATCATGTTTCTTCTGAACTTTGAGTAAATACTCAAAATAAAATGCAGTGTCTCTCACACACTAAAATTGAAAATGCAAGATAAAGTGCAGCTTCTTGCCTTTGGCCTTAAATGACAAAATTAAGTTCACAGTTACAGTAAGTCACACATCACTGAAGTAGACGGGAGGACTTTGGCGCTGTCCAGTGTAGTTTGCTTCGGGTCGGGTTTCAGCGGCTCCGGCTGAGCTAATATGTCGGGGTGGTGTAGTGCTAAGTAAGTTCGCAAGTTTGTTGTGTTACCTGAATATCTAATTGGAGCGAAACAGGTTTTGCAGAGTGCGTACTCTTTGTCCGGCTCACTGTTTTTTTTCTCCTTTCCTTTGGAATCCAAAGTGCCTCCAAACATCTGCCTTAAAGTTCGGCGGTGTCTCTAGGTTTACGTTAACAGCCATGCTTGCTTGTTTTTTTTCCTCACTGCAACCGCCGGGGAAAAAAAGAGAAGATGAAGAGTGCCTTGCAGTGAGGGAGCGGCACAGCGACACCTCGCGGAGCGGAGGTGCGGAAGTCGTACTGGATTTACAACCCGTCTGAAACATGATTTATTATTTGAAAAAATATCGATATTCAAATTTTGAGTATCGATATTGAATCGGAAGACAAAATATCGCGATATATCGCCGTATCGATATTTTTGCACACCCCTAGTCTATAGTAGTAGTAGTAGTCACCGGTGGTAGTAGTAGTGGTTGCTGTTGCAGTAGTTGATGTTGCAGTAGTTGTTGTTGTTGTAAATCTAGTATGACTAATTACCTTGGGTATCAGGGGTATCAGTTTTTTCAGGTGAATGTACTCTCTGCTAAAGAATGACAAAATAGATGTATTTTTCTATTTTTTATCCATGTTTTCTTGTCTCTTTCGAATATTCGTACATAGACCGTAAGACGCCACCTAGCGAAAGACTTGGATCAGGTTTTACTCGCTTGGGACGCGACAAACGGGGCGGCGTAAATACACGAACGGGTCCGACGTATATTCAATATGGCGACGGTCAAAACAAATTCATCCGATGCTGAAATCTGTTGAATATCCAAATAATTATGTTGGAAGTTGCATATTTGTGCAAGATTTTCGATATTGAGACCATGAAGTCAAGTAATACCAGTCCCCCCCCAGGATTCCGCAGGCCTTTTTTGTGATTGTTGCGATTTTCTCTTTGTGATTTAAAATTGAGTGATATGTTAAATATTAAGTTATTACTGAAAAACTATTGATTAAAAAAACAGACACTGAGAAATGGTCCTATAAACAACTTTACCAATATAAAAGATTACCAGGGCTACAAAAATGCAGAAAAATAGGCTTTACTTATCCAAATGCACCTGTTGGTTCAAAAGTTAAAGTGCATAGAACCTCACAGCACAACATGAAGTTACCTTAAAATATAATATAAATGCCTCAGCTTTCATGTAAGAAAAAAAAAACTAATACTAGTACTGTGCAGGCAGTCTCTCCTGAAGACTAAATTAAACAATTATAAACTAATAAATGGCTCAGGCTTCATAGAAGAAAAGACAATTTGAACAGAATCTCACAGTATGATGCTGAAGCTGCCTAAACAATGGAAAATAAAATATCATTTTGGTAAAAATATTGGCATCCATTAATTTGTATTAAGTAAAAAAAAATGTTAAGTGCACAGTCCTTCACTGTAAACATAACACACTTTCAGTAACAGAATATAAGCCTACATAAACACTGACTCGCACATCATGCAATGTTGCCAGATATTGCTGATGTTTTCCAGCCCAAAATATGTTCAAAACCTGCCAAAATCCACTTAAAACCGCCCAAATGGGCGGGAAACCGCCCAATCTGGCAACACTGCGCACATGCTGCTTCTCTTGAACGGAAACACGGAAGTAAGGCGGAAGGTAGTTTGTCGATGTCACCTCAAGACGACGCCAACGATTGGTCAAATTTGCGGGAAAGTTGCGGTGATTGGATATAATTGCAACACCGCCTTGAATTCGCAGGGATTGGTTGAATTTGCGTTGAAGTTGCAAATCGCAACATCACAAAATCCTGGAGGGTCTGTAATACGCCACGAAACGTTCCAAATAGGGTATAAAATGCTCGCGTCCATATTGGCCCCTGCCCCTCTCGACAATGCGTTCATTATTCGAAATAGTGTGTCTTAGACATGGGCGCGCCAACAATCTGAGTCTCTGCATTCTGGAATTGCATCACGGTATGGGAGATAAATGTTCAGATATAGAAGAAAACAAAACTGCCAGAAAGTCTCCTTAGTTCATAGACATCAGGTTGACTGACTAATGCCAAATGCATCGATTTGTGTTCATATTTTCCTGGGGGAAGTGGTGATGAGGTGTGTTGGATGGAGGGGATGCAGTGTTTCCCCTACCATTGTATTACGGATGGACACACACTTGAAGGTTCTACATATTTTATTGTTCTAAAATAAATGTGAAGACTTGCATAGGACTCTAACGGTTTGTTCAGGTCCAAATGCTCTGTAAGAGGAGCCACAGGGAGGGGTCCTGCTGGTGACCATCCTCATCCAGAACCCCCACCCCAAAAAAAGTAAAGTTAAGGGAAAGTCTGGGATATAAGCTGCTTATTCAAGCAGTGTGTATTTGCTGCCTGTGAATACTTTAATGCAGTCCTCGAAAAAAAAAAAATCTCCCAGCCTTACTTGCCCAATGGGCAAGCAGCACCCAAAACATACTTGCCTGAAAAACACCCTTTTTTTTTTTTAAATAAATATATACACATGCATGCGTGTGCGTGTTTTATATAGTAGTTTTTTATTTTTATATATCTTCATGAAACTTTGTATACATATCAAGCAACATGTGAACTAGTGCTTTTTTGGATTTTTCATAAGTATTTTTCAGATTTTTACCTAAATAGATTTTGACCTTAGTTTCTAAGAGCAATGTTTGTTTCTGGAGCATATCTCCAAAACCATTCATGATATGGATTTGAAACTTGGTGTACATGTTAACAAGGTGATGTAGATGTGCCTTTTCATACAGAGATTTGAGATTTTAATTCATGTTTCCATGGAAACAATTTCAGACTTGGTCTCTCAGGTTAGTCTTGGGGGTAGGTTTTGTTTCTGGAGCAGGACTGGGCAGTATAGTCTTGAAAGTTGGTACATGTTGATTTAAGTAATGTATGTGCCTTTTTGATACTAAGAAATGTGAGAAATTTAAATTTTTAGCTCACCTGGACCAAAGGTTTGGTGGGCTTGTGTTATGGGCTGCTGAGGTTGGTATAAAGAGGTAGGGTTGGTTTCCTGCAGCAGAACTTGAAAAATGTGACAATTTGAAAGTTGGTGTATATAGGGTGGTGGATATAGATGACTCAGTTTTCTTGAGGTCTTCTCCCCCCAAGTTACAGACATAAAGTGGACTTGATACAGGTTTATGCCAACCAAACTGGCACAACTTAAATATTTTTGTGCAGATACGGTACAGGCCTCTCCATTACTTATAAATTTTGGGCTCCACCCCAGCCTCTAATAAGAGTTGATTTTGGGCACCTTGTGCACCATCAAGCTAAAATAATCCTCTTTAGTTTGAGCTTACTTCATGATTTATTTTAGAATGGAATTATTCAAGCGGTATTAGGACTCCCCTTACCTTTTACTTCAACACACCAATTTGACTTGAACAGTCTAGGACTGACCAACAGTGAAGAAATTTGATTTTTCCTGTCGATTTACAGACCAAACACAAAGACGCTGTGTCTTTCATCATGCATTCACCATGGGACCTCGGCACGCCACACCCTTGAAACGTAGCTCCCTTCAGTCACTTGCCAGCTGACAGCACTTTCACTTGGGCATCCCTTTGGCCCACAGGGGCTCCGAGTGTGCCTCCCCTGTGGCTGTTTCAGACCTTAAATCATTTTCTGTGCTTGAAGCCCACCCAGAAACTGTCTGCAGCCTAGACTGTGCCATTGTTTGGTTCATGCAGAGATAATTACACCACACCAGGCAGATTACTGTCAGGTTTCACTTCTTTCAACCAAGCACAGAAAGCTGAGGCTGCAGTGGACATGGGTTCACTGAAACTGGCTAGTTGAAGACTGGAAAACTTTAGCCTGGTCTGATGAATCTGTTTCTGCTCAGGTGAGTTATAATTTTGTGCCAGCAGCATGAATCCATGGACCCAACCTGTGTTGTCAACAGTCCAGGCTGGTGGTGTAAGGAATGTTTTCTTGGTACATTTTAGGCTTATTGTTTAATATGAATCCATCTTTTGCTTGAATGCCACAGCCTGTCTGAGTATTGTTGCTGTGCATCATTTCATGACCACAATTGACCGGTCTTCTAATGGCTACTTTGAGCATGATAATGCACCATGTCTGGTTGGGGTGGGGTATTTTATTTATTTAATATTAATGGTTTCTTGAACAATGAGAAGGAGTTGAATGTTCTTTAGTGTCTTTCCCAGTCACTGGACCTGAATCCAATAGAGCACCTTTGCGATGTTAGATTAGATAAAACTTTATTGATCCCTTTGGGAATGTTGTGGAACATGAGACTTGCAGCATGAAAGTTCACCTGCAGATTTTTCAGGAATTATGATGCAATCGTGTCTACTTGGATCAGAATGTTAAAGGACTGTTTCCAACATCTTGTGGAATCCACACCATGAAGAATTGAGTGTTTTGAGACCAAAGACAGGTCCTACTAACCTACTCCTTCTAAATCTGTTGAGCTTTGTTGGCAAAGCTTTCAACCCCAAAGAGTTAAGCTATACCATATTGCCCACTACTCCAGCCTGGTTTTAGATGGTAGATTATAGACCAGCTCTGCATCGATCTGAAATTTAGTTATAGATTTTGATGAGATTTATCATATTGCATGTGCGCTTTGTGTAGACACTATAATCTTTTAAAATGTAGCCTAGTGTGGGGGGTTTTTTTTGGGTAATGGAAAGGAAAGGCTAAAAGACTGGCTGACTGAAATGGTATACTGTTTGTCTGTTGCACTAATAGAAAATTCTGACTCACTGGGGCTGATAAGTCGATCAATGAAATAATGTCTGCTCTGTGAAGTAGGGAGTTTGGTCACCTGACTCAGAAGCAGGCTTGGTCTAGCCCATTGACTAGCACAGACTGTGTGGCCACTAGATTTCAGTGACCTTTATAGTTTTACATTGTGGTCAAGCATAATCTGTGCATGTCAGATGTGTGCTAGCATTTCTTGCAAGTTTTATCAGCAAACTGGAGCACGCACTACACCAGTTCGTCATTTCTATTCCTTATTCAGTAGTTAGTAGTTTGCACTTGGTGCCTTTTTGGAGAAATGGACCCAATCTGAGTGTCTTCAGTTTATTTATTGATTGACAGCACTTGTGTGTGTGTGTGTGTGTGTGTGTGTGTGTGAGCGGCTTTTTTTTTTAAAATTGTTTCTAGCTTCCTGTGATCTTTAGAAGTTTGTGGATGTGTGCGTATGGTGCAGGAGGGTTTGGTTGGCTCTCAAAGGCCTTTTGTTTTCATATAGTTGCTGCTTTGTGTCGCTTTAAATAGTGACAGTGTCTTATGAAGGAAAAAGTGCTCTATGATCAACCCTGATCCTCGTATACCAAATAAATATGCATACTGTTCAGTCACTTGAAAAGAAACCGAGCAAACCATTATCACTCGGTCATCATAGCGCGACTGTAATTATTCTTTCAGATGCTTTTGTTTTCTAACGGTTTGTAAAAACATCCCCAAAATGGATGCTGCATTGTGGGAAAGCATGTTGCATATATTACAAGTGAATGAAGGAACTGTGGATGTCAACCGAGCATGTGAGCAGAGTACTGAGCTGAAAAGGATGAGATTTTCTGGGAATGTGCTGCTCCATGTCTAACTTTCACTTTAGTCATGATACAGTGATGCAGAGTCCAACCCAGCACACATCAGTCTGTTCATCCATCACAGAAGGCATTTGGAAGTTGTGGGTTTTTTTGTGGTTTTTTTTGTGGGTTTTTTTTTTTTTTTTAAATAAACAAAAGTAGTTGTGGAAAATGCCAGGTGCCAAATCACATGCACTGAAAAGGTCTGTAAATTCTCATATAATGAAGTCTGGGGGGAAAAAATCTTTAGTTATGACTAAAGGCATGCTGTTTTAAGGTCTATTTCTTACACCTTGTACGAACTTGTCTTTAATGAACTAATGAATAGAGCAGAATTGGCTGTTCCTAGTTTAGTCTTCTTATTTTAAGATTTTGGCGACAGCATACTAATAAGCTCCCATGATGCATTTTGGGCTATGCCTTAAGGCAGAGGTAATCAAACTACAGCCCGCGGGCCGACTCCGGCCTGCCACCCCCTCTTTGACTGGCCCCCCAGCCCCTCTGCCCCCCACCACTTGAACCGGCCCCATGAGGCAATCCCCAAAAGTGGTCATGGCCTATTTTTTTTAATTGCTTTTTGGCAAATAACATGTCTGCATCTTGTATTTTGTTGATTTAATCAATTAAAATTGATATTTAGTTATAAAATGAACTATTCATATTTTCAGAATTTTTGTCATATGCTCACGATCAAGCAGTGACAGGCAGCGCACGTGCAGAGAACTGTCAGTGTTCAGGACAGCAAAATGGCTAGCGGTCAGCGAAAAGCTGACAGTGTGCAGTTTTTAAAGAACAGTAGACCACCGATTTATTTTTTCGCTCAGTGTAAGGACCGTGCCGTTTGTCTTGTATGTAAAGAAAGTGTGTTGGTTTTCAAAGAATATAATCTGTGTCGTCACTATGAAACTCGCCACAAAGAGTATGCTAGTTTGTGAGGGCAAGCAAGAGAAGACAGAATTCGGAGGATGAAATGCGGACTGGCTGCACAACAGAATGTATTCCTTCGCCAAACCCAGATCAACCAGGCTGCTGTCAGAGCTAGCTATAAGGTAGCTCACCTACTAGCTACCCATGGAAAGCCCATCAGTAAACGGGACTTTGTTAAAGTATGCATGCTTGCTGTGGCCGAGGAGGTGTGTCCCGACAAGGATGCGCTCAACGCGGTGAGTCTCTCCGCACCTACTATGACCAGGCGAACCAAAGATTTGGGGGACAGCGTGTATGACCAGCTGAATGAGAGAGCATCAGAATTTGAGTTTTTTGCTTTGGCCATGGATGAGAGCAATGACGTGCAGGACACAGCACAACTGCTGTGATCTATTGATCTATTGCTCATATTATTTCACTTTTTTTATGTATTTATTTTATAGGCCTATTTATTTGACCTTTATTAAGTGCTGCACACAATTATAAATATTAACAGGCCTACCTACAATTTATAATTTTCCACTCACTTTCGCCAGTGTCAATCACCTCAACCAGGCAGATGTTTCTTACTTTGACAGCTTTGATGTTATTTTTATTAGAAAATAAATGGAATATCTGTGGTATTTCAAATTAAAACAGGGTGTGAAGATTCGATTACTACTTTTGCAAACCACTAGTAAAGATAAACAATTATGTGCCAGGAATCAAGTGGGGATATAGTAGTGGGGATGGCTGTGCCAGGCTAGTAATCTCTACTACACAATGAGGCCTGCTGATGGTCATATTTGTCTGGGTCATACAATTCTGTTATATAGCTGACCCGACCCTGGCCCCCCATCACAGTCAGGAACGACAATGTGGTCCCCAGAGAAAGTTTGGTGACCCCTGCCTTAAGGGATTGCTCATTCTTGCTAGTGTTGCACCAACACCGATACCAGTATCGGGCGGGGCCCCGATCTGGCACTAAAATGGTGGTATCGGTATTGGCGAGTAGCAAGAAATAGGGCGCCGATACCATTTACCGATGCTAGTATGACACTTGAACGCAGCCTTCTCTCTCCCGACACTCACTACACTCTGTGTTGTGTGATCACACGTGACCACTGTGCATGCCTGCCAAGCACGCCAAGCAGCTATTGCTATTGACCTGCTCCAGACCAATGAGAGCGGGCCAATAGCCGCTCTTAACCAATACAGGGGCAGCTTTTTCATGCGGAGGAAAAACAAACCACGAGAAGAAAATGTCGGCGGTCTGGATATATTTCAGCATAGAAACTCCGGCGAGTACAATGGCTACATGCAAGATTTGCGGCCTGAAAGTTTCGAGAGGTGGAGTTAAATCGGCCAGTTTCAATACCTCGAACCTGATAAAACATTTGAAGACGAAACATGTGAACGAACACAGAGTTTCTACTGGATTCACTTTGTATTAGTCTTTTTCCTGTTTCACAAAGGTAAGCAGCAGCCTGACAAAGCCATGATAGCAATGATTTTACATCCAAGTATGCAGCTCTTCATATATATATATATATATATATATATATATATATATATATATATGAAGAGCTGCATACTTGGATGTAAAATCATTGCTATCATGGCTTTGTCAGGCTGCTGCTTACTACACAATTATATATACAGTGTGTGTATGTATGTGTGTGTGTGTGTATATATATATATATAATTTTTCAAACGGAGTGGTATCGGTATCGGCCGGTACTGCACAGCCAGGTATCGGTATCGGGGCCAAAAAAATGGTATTGGTGCAACACTAATTCTTACACTTGTCCACACCCTTCCTTACTTGTACCGAGGATGTGATTCTTCCGGGTTTTTCCGGAATTCCGGATTTTCAGGCATAAAAATGCGACCCTCATGAATCATGCAAATTCATTTTTTTTTTTGGGGGGGGGGGGGGGGGGGTAGGACCACATTATCCATAGCGAGCAGCCCCTCCTCCACCCGCACGCTGCGCTTACTCAGTAATATAAGCGCCGCTTAGAGACAGAAAGGCACACAGAAAGGGCAGTATTTGTTCAGAGTGCACCCTCCAAACAACGGGGATTTACACAAAAACGGAAGGAGATATTCACAGAATTCTTTCACATTGAGTGCCACAAGGCTCTCCTGAACACATTGATGTAATGTTTTTGTCTGTAGTGTAAAAAATGAGGATGCTAGAGCGAGTTAAAAACGAGTGACTTTTCTGATTTTGCAGTACAAGCGCTGCTATGTTTATAATGGGATTCTATGGGGAAGCGCGCCTGTCCTCTCCTTACTTTCAGGCTTCAAATTCAAAAACTGTAAATCCTATCGTTCAGGTAGACACATCGTGTGAATCAGGACAAGTGTGGCTACTACTTTTGAGAAAATTGTGTGTAGAGTGAAAATTGTGGCTGAAAACACAGTTTAAATGAGAAAGTTTGAGCTATTTTTTCAAGCTCTCTACACTCTAACTTAACAAGCTCCACTGGTGTGTAACGCAATAGACACCCATTATAAAGCCTGATTTTCTCCAGGTACCCACATGGTGTTTGAGCTGGGACTGATCCAAAAGTATACAGCCTAGCAGAAAAGTTGAATGGCAGATCCACACAGGAGAAGTTTCTCTACGTTTTAAAGTTTGAATCATGTCTCTAGGTGAAAGCATGCCAGAGCAGCGGAGGTTTGAAAAAGTGCTGTTTTCCAACAAGTGTGGCTACTACTATTGAGAAAATTGTGTGTAGAGTGAGAAATGTGGCTGAAATCACAGTTTAAATGAGAAAGTTTGAGCTTTTTTTTTTTTCAGGTTGCCTGCACTCTAAATTCCTGAGCTCCACTGGTGTGTAACGCAATAGACACCCATTATAAAGCCTGATTTTCTCCAGAAACCCACATGGTGTTTGAGCTGGGACTGATCCAAAAGTATAGAACCTAGCAAAAAAGTTGAATGACAGATCCACAGAGAAGTTTCTCTACGTTTTAAAGTTTGAATCATGTCTCTAGGTGAAAGCATGCCAGAGCAGCGGATGTTTGAATTAATTCCATAGAAATGAATGGGAAATTTTGGACGATTTGTTCGCGACTGTGTCGCGAAAAAATCATAGAATAACGAACAAAGTAATAGCATAGCGAGTCCGATCGAGCCGCACGTTTTGATATATTGCTTGTCTGTGTGCGACGTACGGTTATTGAGTTATTCGAAATCGAAATTTGTACGGAAGATGAATAAGTTTAAGAAGAAACACGCAGAAGAACAATAGTGATGCTGTGCTTTGCAAGCACTGCATCACAAGCACTGCATCACTAAAAAGCCCATTATGCATAACTCGAGAGTAACCTTTATGTGACCCGAGTCAAGTAATGTAAGACACGCGCGTTAGTAGTCAGTTTGTTGTTGGAATGGATGCAGCTGTCACCCTACTCTCGTGTGTGACGTAGCATACCAGTGTCTTCGATGTCTTCAGTTGTCAATAGGATTGACATTTGGATGATTCAGGTAGGCCTGGGTTAAATGCATAGGATGAATTTCACTGTGCTTGAAGTGTGCATGTGACAAAGATTTCTTCTTCTTCTAAAAGCGTCCCTCACTACGTATCCGCCATTTATGTCTTGGCTGTTTTCTTAGTCTCAGTTTCATTTACTGCTTTGCAAGTTATTTTATATACCCCCGCTGTTGTTGTATGGTACGCATACTATTTATAGACCCCTGTGCATGACGACATGCATCATGTGATAATTACAGCTGGGGTTATAGACGGACACCATCTTTCATGCAAGCAAGGCTTAATCTAAACCCCGCTGTCAAGAAAAATGTTAACAAACAGAAGCAAATGCTTCAAGAACAATGAGGAAATTAGTGGTTAAAGAAGACAACGAGAGGAGCTAAGCCTGAAAACTTCAGAGAAATTTACAATTGGATTTAAAATGTATTTTACAAAAACAAAGTCGGAAGTGAGTATGAAAGAGTTTGCTTAAGAATCTCGTTTTATTATTTTTTTTCTGCTCATATTCGAGTTAGCGCCTTCATGAAAGTGCTTGATTTTTCTTACAGGTGAAGCAGCTTCCTTTTTCGACACAGAAAACCCAGATTGGTTTCAAACAACTCGGGCATTTTAAAAAAAAAAAATCAACAAAAGAGCGACATGCGCAATATATCCTGAAAGAACAGAACAGATTAAGAGCAGAGAGAGCTGGAGCTTTGTTTCTGTTATCAGAGGAACACAGTCCTGTGCAAAATATTTATATATCATTTTTTGTTTGTTTTTTCTGTTATATCATCCACCTCTAGGTTTTTTTTTTTAAAAAAGGGCAAGGCAAGTGGGTTTAAAAGTTAATGTCAAGCCCTGTCTGGATGTCAATAATTGTGGAATGGTGTTGATAACTGTGGACAAAGGTGTCAAATACTTGTGGAATGGTGTCACGTGATCTGATACGCTAAGTAATTGGGAATCAATTTTTTTTTCTCCCCCCCACTGTAAGTTCGAGTCACTATTCATGCACAATTTACATATTGAAAGTCTTTTCTACTTTTGCAATGGCCAAAAGATCATTAAAGTGTCGATAATTGTAGCTGCTGCTTGAGTTAAACACAAACTAATCTGTTAAGCAATTCATTTACATCATAGGCTTTGTACCACATCATTCTCTATATATACACACTCACTAGACACAGCAACCATCTTTGATCCTTCCTTCCAAGTTTTATTTTTCTTTGTAACATCACTATACATGGTTAATGACATGAAATCACACTTTACCAGGTCACAGTGCCTGCATTTGATGCTAACTAGTGGCTATTATAGAGCAATACCTGGAGTTTGATTGCATGTGTCTGTTTCCTCTCCCAAAAATAATCTGCTTTGATCCTAAGTTATGCGACACTTTTACACACAAGCTTGCATTTAATGTATCTATGAGGTTGTATGTGTATCTACAACAATACACTGGTATTAATAAATTTATTTGATTGTCAAGTCAATTTATTGTATAGCGCTTTAACAACAGACATTCACAAAGCAGTTTTACAGAAAAAGACATTAAAACATATGAACTAAATAAAATTATCTATACCTTTTGTGAATGTGTGGATTTTTAAATCAAAAGGAATAAAAACAGATTGTGCAAATATTAATGGAAATATCGTGTTGAATATCGCGATATATCACGGAACCGATCATTGACACACGGTTAATACCAAGAGACGCTGAAACAATATAGTGCAGAAATGATGAAAAATAAACCAATTGAATGTTCCAGTTGTGTGCTGCATTCAGAACCATGTCATTTTAACGTGTATGATGTTTAACTTTAAGTAAAATGTTTAGTGGTAATTAAACTGAGCTTTACACTGTTATTATATTGTTTAGTGTTTTTTCACTTGTATGTCCATGTTACACTTCCTGACTTTATACTACACTTACTGACATTGTTATTGTGCATATTTTGAAAAAAATGATGACACTGTGTGCTCATCACCTGTTCTAATATCTGCACCTATTGTTTGATGTTTGAGGTTGTTTGCCCTCAAAATAATTGTTTTCCAATGATGAAAATTGGCACTAAATGTTTGCGTATTGCACTTTTCATTAAAAGTGTCAAAATAAGGTTACTGTGTGTAGTGGCTGCACTGTTGCCGCACCGCGTCGTTGCCGCGCCATACCACACCACACTGCTGCCGTGTCGAATTATGGGTCTATATATTTTCCTGCTTTTTTGTCCTCGGCCAATCACATCCCTGTTGTACTTAACTGTGGAGGAAGGTCAAATGGCTCTTAATTTATTTGCAAAATATTTTGAGCTAAAAGTCAGCCTTTGTCTCTTTTTATAATAAAATAAAAAGCTGCATGTTGAATTTAATAATATAACCACTAAAGTGATGAAAATGGATGGGGCCTTTTTTTTGTGTGTGTGTCCAGGAGGCTGCCATAACGCCATTGTGCGTGATGTCATTTTCCACAAGTACAGTGGAGGTGTGTAAGTGCATGTTGTACTAGTGTCAGTGGGGTGAAGTATTCGGTCAGGGATGGTTGGAGATGGATGCAAGTGCAAATCTTTTATAATGAAGTGCAAACAGTCCAAATTGGCAGATATCAGGCCTCAGTGATAACTTTTGACTCCTTTTATGGCCTCAATTTCCCCCCCCCCGAATTTCCTTTTGCCCTAAAATTTTGCGTTATTTCAGCAAGTTTAAGTACACGGTTCAAGGCAATACTGTTTTTTTTGTTGTTGTTTTTTTGTTTGTTTTGTTTTTTTTAGGGTTATAATTGAGTTGTTTTGTGTGTGTGTGTGTGTGTGTGTGTGTGTGTGTGTGTGTGTGTGTGTGTTTTTAATTTATTTATTTTTATTTAAACATTTATCTCTGCAACAGAAGAACAAGACAAGTCCTGAAAACATGAAACGTATATCAATATTGTACATGTAAGACTTGCGTATGGTATGAGTACATAATGCATCTTGTATGGAGTTTAGGGGACAACGCGCTTTTTGCTTATGACCTAGCAATATTGCAAAAATGAATTATAAAACTAAACGCATTATAAAATGGGAGTCTGTACTGTAGTACTGTCTTATCATTCAGTTTGCCATTGCATTTAGGAGGAAACTAAACAACCTGTCCTCCTCCTCTACATCAGCTTCCTGTGCAGCCTCTGCAAATTGTGGGCGCTGTTCACGCTGTCCCTCCATCCACCAAGATCTGGGCCCTGTAGAGAAGAGGTTCCCAACATTTTTTGCTTTAAGGCACACCTATTCATACTTGTAAAGAGTCGGGACCCATTAAAGATCCTCAATTATTTTGGCTCATCTATTCTATTAGAATTTAATCTAATTTTTAAGTGTATTAATGGGATGCAACATCACTCCCTGTTACAGATGGGAATTTAAATAAATGTAATAACACATTTTTAGATTGTAGGTATTGTATTTAAAACTGTATGGATGTGCCAGAAGCCAAACCATGCATGCAGGGAATTCTGTCAAAAGGGATTAATGATCCAAAAGTAGAGTCTGATTAACACAGGAAGTTATTGCCATGTTTGTGTACAGCAAACAAGCAGGTTATTAAAACCAAGAAGTACACGCAAAAGAAGTGGCTATAGAAACCACTCAGTGGGATAGAGCCTTACATGCTAACAATTTTTTCTGATGAAAGAAATTTACCACCTAAATTTGACATTAGTAAAACAAAATTTGATCATATTGTAACCATAACTATTGTCTTTGTATTTAGTTATACATACTATTAACTTGATGTGAAGGTAATTAACAGATTTTAAGGGGTTTTTTTTCCAAAAGTTTGTGTATATTTTTAGTCTTTTGTATTTGTAATGATTTGTATCTATACATGCATGACCCCACCAGCTCTGCTGATCAACTTATGTCTAAAGTTATTCATTGAGTTGGAAAATTATCCATTCATTGAGTTCCCTGATGTCTCAAACTACCTGGTGCTGCAGACATTGTTCTACATGGACACACAGATGGAAACCTGGGAGAGTATGGAGGAGTACAACTTTTTTATATGTGGCTGGATTAAAGATCTAGGGATCAGGACATGAGAAATCCTGCATCGTTTTTGCCTTGGTAAATAGGAGTTTCTGGGCTTTTTGTCCGTGTCTTTGCAATGGTTGTTAGGACGCTACAGGTCTTTGTATCTGGTGTAAACCAACTACTGTCGCTAGATTCCCAATCCTCCCTGCTCTTCTCTTTCAGCAGGCTTAAACACAGTCTGAAGAGCATTCAGTTTTGCCCTACATCACTACTGACAAATTAACTTATTTGAATGAGATTATCAAATATCTATTGGTTACGTTTTTCCAGCTTGAAAATAAGCTGCATGACTATTTTAAAAATGATTGAGTGGCTGAATGGAGAGCAGGATGCATTGTATATTATCAGATGTGATGTAGTGAGGCTAAAGAGTCAGCAACTGTTTTCTCACATCAATTCAGTAGACAAGTCCATATTTATTTAAAGCAATATTACTGTCTTACAGCAGAGTGTACCGTAATGGTCATGTGCTGTAGTCGCACACTGTATAGAATGAGATCCGAACATGACTGGAGCTGCACTGTGAATGGGCATGATCAAATTTGACACAGTTGATGAGATTCTTGAAACTGTCAAGTTATAAGCTGCCAGTCACAGGGTAATTGGCATCCAACAGTCCAGCTCTGCTTGTTCCTTCTCTTGGTTAGTACTGCTCTGCCATTTCCTTCCTCCCTTTCTGACTCCTTTCACACAGCATGCTGAAGGCAGAATTCTTGCGCCTTTGTTCTGCCTCGGGTTCTGTATGAAACTTCAGAATGCAGAACGGGGCGTCTGTGTCTTTCTGCCTCCGAGCCAGAAGGATTATAATGGAGGTGGAATTGACATCTGTTTAAAAGGGACAGGTGTGCGGTGGGATGGGGGTGTGCCGTTTTAGACTTTGACATTTCTTCTTTCAAGAACAGCACATTCAAATGTCTATAGCCTCTCAGGCCTTCCTGCCTCAAATTGCTTCCTACTTTTTCACATTCTCAACACATTTCTGATCCACAAACATGTTGGTTGCAGGAGTCTCTCCATTCCTCTCTTCCTCATTATCTCCTCTGTCTGTTTGCAAGTGTAATTTAATATATTAATCAGGTTTTTGTAGAATAAAATGTATTGGTGCTCATCAGTATCCTTGGGCACCCTTTTTATATGAAAGAAAAACATTGCCTTGAACTTTCAGTTATTACTGTGGACATAATTATACCTGTACCTAAGTGCATCCGCATTTTTACTTGGCAACACGTCTGTATCTGTGTCTCTTCAGATCTGATTCAGTGCACAAATGAGATGAACGTGAACATCCCTCACCTGGCGGACATGCTGTTTGAACGCACCACCAACACCAGTTGGGTGGTCGTGTTCAAATCCCTCACCACCACACACCACCTCATGGTCTATGGCAATGAGGTCAGTTATATACATGCACACCCTTAATGAATGAATGAATGAATGAATGAATGAACCCTTTATTGTCACTGTTACCAGTGAAATTGACAATCAACCTGTCCTTAGAGGGGGAACAGGACAGGAAGACGGGGATAAAAGAAAAAGAAACACAGTAGTAACATGAGGAAAAAAGACCCCCCCCCCCCCCCCCCCCCCCCCACTATGCTCCTATCAGGAGTACAGTGTGGGAGCATTTAAAAACCTCCGCAAAAGCACACAATAACACAAGTACACTTTAAAACATGGGATTTGAGGGGGGAAAGGGGGGAAGGAGGGGCAATCGGGGGTGGGGGGGAAGAGGAGGAGGTAGAGGTAACCCAGTGCAAGCAAGCAGCCGTCCGCTCCTGCAGCCATGCAAATGGTGCTGGTCACTCACCCGCTTGTCACACTGGGGGTGAAAAACGGCGACCGCGGAAAATTGGGGAAGGAATGCGAAAAATGCAAGAGTGTCTCCCAGCAGTGACCTTCTGGGGGAAATGTTATCCCAGCAACGGCCTTGATCAAGGCCAGTGCTGTTCAGAGAGCCGAATGTCGATAAGATGGATTGTTTAGTCTTTTGAACAGACGCAGTCTTTACACGTCCACACCACTCGTCCATATCTGTCCATTTCGTCCATTCTGTTCAATTCCATTTGGTCTCCGAAATGCGTATTCCTTGCAAAGCTGAAAGCTGCTCCGCGATAACAACCATTTTGTGGTTAAAGTTCTGAATGTCCACAGTCCAAGTGCCAACAGCTTTGCCTACCACTCCAATCATATCGGGCAGCTTTGTGGGGCTTTGAACAGCTGTCACTGTCTGATTTCCTCGATATACCAGGGCAATGCCTAATCCAATCAGCAAAAGTCCTGTAATCATGGTTCCGAATAGGTAGATATCTTCAATGTCCTCCACAGACGTTCCGGCAGGACAGGTGGGTTCCCCTGAACCCAGAAACTGTGTCAATTTCGTTAGGAGACCAGTTTATCAAATCCATGCTGCTTGTTGCTTTTTTTTTTTTTAAGTTTAGAAATTCAATGCGGAGAGAGTCTCTCAAAAAAAAAAGTATAGGCAGACGAGACTAACAAAGAGCACAAGCAGGAAAAAAAAAAAGGAGAGCAGAGGTGCGACCGCCTTCCGTGAGAGCACGGAGGAAAAAACTCCAGGATATGATCAATAGGGAAGTTTAATGCTCCAGGATATGATCAATAGGGAAGTTTTAGCATCTGCAGTATTTAAAATGGATGTTTGGAGCTTTATTTGGTCTTCTTCAAGTGTATGCTGGTATGAATTTACTATTTGGACATTGAAGGAAGTCTCTCTAGGATGAAATTACACTATTACAGTAAAAGTGATTTCTTTCCATGTTGGCTTATTCCATAATGTACTGCGTTTTTGCCCTTTTAAGTAAAATGATGGGCTGTAGTTCAGGTCTTCTCATACTTCATTTGGAACACAGTTGCTGTTTTTACAATGTATGACCTTTTTAAAAAGAACAAATAACTAATTTATTTCACTTTACACAGAGATTTATTCAGTACTTGGCTTCCAGGAACACATTATTCAACCTCAGTAATTTTTTGGACAAAAGTGGCTTACAAGGTAGGTGCTTCCAAGGTCAGTATTTGGCTCAGTAGTCAAGTTTACATTGCCCTTTTTTTTTTTTTAAATGTTTCTACATATGATGACCGCAGTCTAAACACCAGAAATTCAGAAAAAAAAGACAAAGTAAAGGTTGATTGAGGTTAATGAACAAATGCAACCTGATTTTCCTTATGTAGTGAGGTGTGTTCCAGAGACCAAAATGCACCCCCCCCCCCCTTTTCCTGGTAATATTTTGGTTGTCCTGCTGCTGCTCCCTTTTGAGAACTGTGTTAATTGGAAATGCATAGTGACTTGATGCATCAAGTTCTTTTCGTGCTGTAAAAAGTTTGTGCGCAAAAAATGGATGCAAATATGCGCACTAATGCAATCAGTAATGCAAAGACTCCAGTGTAGTGAAGGAAAGCTAAGACATGACTGCATGTGGTAGCTTGTTGCTGTTCTCATGGTCACTTGCTCTTGCATGTGCACTTTTTCTCGCTCCCATATGTGACATGTTGAGTAGCATGGCTGAATTTGAGCTTAAATCCATGGGAGCTTTTATTTATTTACGCAAGGCTTTTCCCATGTTAGCGGGATGACTGGTAGTCAGCACTCAGGGTTAACACTCAAGCAGTTCTGGCTCTACCTTGTATAAATGTCTTGCATAAATCCTTTGAGTCATTTAAAATGCCAGCTGTACCATCAAAATTAGTTCTAGTAATTGACTAAAACCCTCAATTTGAGTATCTTGTGCCTTTTTTGCCCATGTTTGTAATAAGGGTTGTAACTCTTGGGTTCAGAGGGCTCACCCTTAAGCAAGGCTGTTAGTTTCATACCTCTTTTCAGGCTATGATATGTCCACTTTCATCCGGCGGTATAGCCGTTATCTTAACGAAAAGGCTGTGTCTTACAGACAGGTTGCTTTTGACTTCACTAAAGTGAAGCGGGGGTAAGTGCATTTTCTCATTACATCTACATCTAAGCAATAAAATTCTGGGTTGCGGTAACTACCTTAAAATGCTACCATAATAGTCAGTAACCCTTCATATAATTCAGGTCATCTGTGGATGCTCCTGGTGTGGTCTGGTATATTGTGTGTTGTTGACTCTTAGGGCAGATGGCGTTATGAGAACCATGAACACAGAGAAGCTGCTGAAGACCCTCCCCATCATCCAGAATCAGATGGGCTCGCTTCTTGACTTCAATGTGAGGGGGGCCCTTTATTTTTTATTTATTTATTTAAAAATTGAACCATCAGGATTGGGTTTAATAAAGTTCAATCCAAATTGTATGTCCATCAACAGGTAAATGCAAACGAACTCACAAATGGAGTCATTAATGCTGCCTTCATGCTCTTGTTTAAAGATGCCATCCGGCTATTCGCTGCCTATAATGAAGGGATCATCAGCCTGCTTGGTGAGATGTTTCTCTGCTGTAAAAGAACTTGCATGTATTGTGCTGGCCTCTGCTTCATGTTGAGTTTGCCTGCTCTGTTTCCTGGTAAAGAAACCTTTGAGCCCTGTGTTGACCTGCTGTGCTGCAGCTAGTTCAGTTGAGCAGTGTAGTTTGAGTCATCATACTACTTTGGAGCCTGAGGCAAAGGCATGAGAGTCTCCACTTTATAGCAACCACCCATAATTATACCTCTCTTGATAGTCATTTACATAATAGCAGTTGTAAACCTGAGTTATCTGAATAATCTGCAATTGCATTACTTTATGGAATTTTGGGTTAGGTATTAAATTTGTGTGAAACATGTACACAGTTTTGATGCATTAGGAAAATACTTTAAGAATCTTGAGAATTTGGTGATGTCAGCAGCTTTTGTCACTTTTGGAGATGTAAGGGCATGTTTTATGTTGGCTGGGTAAGCGGTCGCAAAGGATTGAAGAATGTTTCACATAATCAAACGTGAATAAATTGGTAGTTTGTGGAGAATGATTGGCAGGTGAGACGTGCTTTGGATCATGGCCCAATGATGGGGGTCACAAAATGCCTGGGTTGTGTGAACCTCTGAAGTAGAGGTTATTTCTTAGTAGTGTGCATTGCAGCTGTGTAGTTTTCAAACAAAAAAAAATCCACACTCCTTTTTCTAAATTACACAGAGAAGTACTTTGATATGAAGAAAGCCCAGTGTAAAGAAGGACTTGACATCTATAAGAAATTCCTCACCCGTATGACGAGGATCTCAGAGTTCCTCAAAGTTGCTGAGGTAGGTGTATAGCGTCTATATTTAGAGCTTTTTACACTGATCATGACACATAGGTGATTATTCACAATTGGGTTTTGTGGGGTGGTTAAAACCACTAAAATGTGTGGCACTGCTGTTAAGGCCAATTTATGCTGACAACCCAGTCCTCGCAGACAGTGTCTGCGTAGCCCCCCCACCTTCGCAGACGCTCTGCGCGCACCTCCCAAAAATTGTGACCACCACAGAAGCCTCGCAGACAAGAGGGCTCTGATTGGTCCACTCTACATCCGCTGTACACGCACTTCCGCTTCCCTACTTTCCCGGTTTGGTTTGTTTTCACGACCGAAGATGGAGCAGCATGAAGAGCGGTTGATTGAGGAAGTACGTACATCTATACGACTCCAGTTCTAGTCATTATAAGTAACTGGAGGATAAACACTCCACTAACCACACCCACCAACTACTCCTAGCGACTTCACGCCCCCTTGCGTTGTGCCGGTGAATAACATCGCGCACGCCTATTATCCCCGCTCAACAATAAATTACAACTGTCTGCGAAAAGCTATCTGCGAAAGCCTTGTCGCACGAGCATGCAGAGGCCTTTAGTCTTGCTACAGGGAGCTTTTACACTTGTTCCACCTCTGGTACTGTACATAGAGAAATTCAGAGCACTTGAGTTTGGTTGTACGGTGCTGATTGCTTACCATGACGTGTGTGTGTTTTTTCTCTCTCTCTCTCTGTGTGATCTCAACACACAGCAAGTGGGCATTGACCGAGGTGATATACCGGACTTGTCTCAGGTAAGATTGTGAATTCTTTATCAGCTCTAAACTGAGTGATGCTGTTTGGTCTTGATTGCAGTATGAGTGCTCTAATCTCCCCAACCCATCTAAACCAAAAACACAACCCTGCTCTCTGTGTTCATGTCTGTTAGCCAATATTTGTCTTTGCACAGCTAAATCATTCATAGTCATCCACAGTATTATTCTATTCATAGTCTTCAGATTCAACAAATTCAAAATGCAAAGATTTTAAAAGTGCCAGAATTGCTGTATGGTTATGAGGCACAACCTTAAAGGTGCACACTCCCTTGTTTCAGCATGGCCCAGCTTCAGCCTGGTGCATGCAGTGCCTTCTGTATGTTGCTGATGGCAAAATGCTGTTTGCTCGGTCTCCTTTTTCAAGCAACAAATGCATGCAACTGTAAAGATGTTTAGTTGTAAAAGCAGGGTATATTTTCCACATTTGTTTCCCCTAAAACCTTTTTTGATTTTGAAAATATGAAATTTGCATGGTTAAAACTCCAAAGTAGCTTCCTGTCCTGGTGTCTCTACACAAACAGAGAAATGAACTAGAAAAGCACTCGGAGAGCGCAGACCTCCGCCAAGAATCCTTTAAAAAATTCCGGGATCCAGACAGTGATCCGGATCACCGCCAAAATGTAATGGATTGTTACTTGTGCCCAGTCACACCTCTGGAAAAAATTTCAGAGCAATCCGTTCATAACTTTTTCCGTAATGTTGCTAACAGACAAACTAACAAACAAACAAGCCAACGCTACTGAAAACATAACCTCCTTGGCGGAGGTAATAAGCCTAGTAAACGTGAGTAGACCATGTTTTACGTTTTGCTTTGGGTGACAAGGTTCTCTCAATAGCCATACACAGGCAGTTAAGCTTATATGGTTAAGTTTATTGGTTGGTTTAAATATTTAATGTCTGCATCCTCAGTCTTATTTTCTGAAATGCACTGAAATGTCAAACTGCCACCTTTATATTCTGTATCTTTCCATTTTCAGTTTACAGTCTGCGTAAGTATCTGTACCTCTCTATTTTTTTTTCCTCTGTGATTGACTGCTATTTTGTTCCTTTTGTGGTGATGAAGTATTATGCATGCTCACCGAGGTGTGTGAGAGAGGGAGAGTGACAGTATGCATGTTTGAACGAGAGCATCACTAAAATAATTAATCTTCCTTTTTCCAGGCCCCCAGTAGTCTCCTGGATGCATTGGAGCAGCACTTGGCATCACTAGAGGGAAAAAAGGTGAAGGACTCGACAGCAGCAAGCAGGTACAGTGACCTACATGAGTAACTTTGCTTATCAGTTCCCTGCCAGGCTGTTGTGCTCAGGTCCCAAATTTAGTGTGAGAGATTTTCTGGATTGGTATGTGTGGAGACAGGGTGGCTTTGATAGCTTTGAGCCTGGCACAGAGCCAAGTTTATTGAGCTGTTGAATGAGTTCAGATGTAGAAAGTAGATGTGTCTGGTGTGTTTTTGGGCAACTCTGTGGTTTTGCATGCTCACACAGCAGTTTGTACTGTACTGAACCAGGTCACTGCAAAAATGGATAATTTAACGTTTTCCTCTGTAAATGACTTCCTCAAATGTGGAATCTGAGTTGCATTTTGTGCAACAGAATAATGTCTAGGTTTGCTGGCTCTGACATTTTGGAAGAAAACTTGGGTCAAAGTTCATTGAGAGTTGGGGGTATTAAAAACCTTGTGTGCTATGGGCCAAAGGAAGACAATTTCCATTAAAGGAACAGTCCACCGTACTTCCATAATGAAATATGTTCTTCTCTGAATTGAGACGAGCTGATCCGTACCTCTCCGAGCTTTGTGCGACCTCCCAGTCAGTCAGTCAGACGCGCTGTTACTCCTGTTAGTAATGTAGCTAGGCTCAGCATGGCCAGTGGTATTTTTTGGGGCTGTAGTTAGATGCGACCAAACTCTTCCACGTTTTTCCTGTTTACATAGGTTTATATGACCAGTGACATGAAACAAAGTTCAGTTACACAAATTGAAACGTGGCGATTTTCTGTGCTATGGAAAGTCCGCACTATAATGACAGGCGTACTAACACCTTCTGCGCGCTTCGACAGCGCATTGATACCTTTGTGTGAAGGTATCAATGCGCTGTCGAAGCACGCAGAAGGTGTTAGTACGCCTGTCATTATAGTGCGGACTTTCCATAGCATAGAAAATCGTCACGTTTCAATTTGTGTAACTGAACTTTGTTTCATGTCACTGGTCATATAAACCTATGTAAACAGGAAAAACGTGGAAGAGTTTGGTCGCATCTAACTACAGCCCCAAAAAATACCATTGGCCATGCTGAGCCTAGCTACATTGCTAACAGGGGTAACAGCGCGTCTGACTGACTGACTGGGAGGTCGCACAAAGCTCGGAGAGGTACGGATCAGCTCGTCTCAATTCAGAGAAGAACATATTTCATTATGGAAGTACGGTGGACTGTTCCTTTAATATAGCATCTTATACTGGCATGTGCCCCCACCCCACTTTTTTTTTTTTTTTTTTTAAAAGGGCCAGCACACTGTCCAACGCTGTGTCCTCTCTGGCAAACACGGGCATATCTTTCACCAAAGTGGATGAGAGGGAAAAGCAGGCAGCCCTAGAGGAGGAACAAGCTCGTTTAAAAACACTTAAGGTGCGTTGCATCACTTCTGATGGCTGTTCAAGATCACAAAACTGTTGTACTGTCAAAGAAATAACACAAGTGCACTCATGCACCTAGAGATACTGTTGAAGTATACCCCTTTTTGGTTTATTTAGGCCCAGAATTGTGTACACAGAGTGGAACTAATTTTATTTGGAAGTTAACAATATTTTTGGCATTATAAAACACATTAGCCTTTGGTATATTGTGGATGGGGTTTTTTGGGCGGGTACCAAAATTGCCATGTGAAATCAACTTTATTCTCCCTGCAGGAGCAGCGCCTGAAAGAACTCTCCAAAAAGCCTTCCACATCCTCAACCACAGCTGCCTCTCCAGTATCCACAGCCTCTGGCAGCATCAGCACTGCTCCAGCAATTGACCTGTTCTCCACACCCAGCTCCACTAACAGGTGAGGGGAAATAATTGCTCCATTTCTCCACAACTTTGCTCAGGAACTTGACATGTTCTTCCACCTAAAATGGAGTTATTTTTTTAAAAAGCATGCAAACATGAAGCTTCTTTCATATGTGAAGATTTTAGCTTATTTATTCCTTTATTTTTGAAAATTAGATGGCTAGTTCAGTAAAATATGAATGCTAGAGATGATCTGATACACATACAATGCTATAAATGGGAAACCAAGTGCTGTTCATCATGACTGTGGTAAGCCATTTGGCAGAGGGCCTTATTTTCAGCTGTGTGCACAAAATCTGTCTTTTGACTTAACTATAGGGATGGTGGCTTTGTGTAAAATGACATTCACCAAATCCACCCAAGCTTGACCTGTATGTAGTATCCTACCATCTGAACTTCCATTGTTTTCACTTCCACTTACTTCTGCCCACAGCTCATTAAACATTCACTGCACATGATCATGAAGGCATTTAGGCAGTATACTATTACGATGGTTGTGTGGAGAGGCTAAATTAAACTACAGAGAACAGTAGAGCAAAAGATCACTCACTTGCACCCTTTTAACTTGGAAAGCCATTCTGGCTGTGGTATTGTTGCATGACTACCCTCTTAAAAGTGGACACTCTCCCTGCGTTCTTTCAGCAGTAAGGAATTGTGCATTTGACTGTGCTGCATTGGTCTGAAACCTAAGTATGTTGAATCAACCTGCAATGTTTGGATTTGCATGCGTGTTAGATACTTGACCTGTTAATGTTTTTTTGTTTAGTGCTTCAAAGGTGCCAAATGATCTGCTGGATCTCCAGCCAGCATTCCAGCCATCTCTATCTCTCCATACTGCTCTTCCTGTAGCGAACACATGGGGAGGTGAGTGCTGCCCATATGAGCATCACCAAATACATTTCATTATCACCTGCACAAGGATTAGTCATATCCAAGCAGACAAATGGTTACAAACATTCTTGCATACAAAAACATGCTCATATTTTTGTAACTGTATGTGTATATAGTGCAGTTGTATACAACCCCGAGTCCAAAAAAGTTGGGACAAAATACAAATTGTAAATAAAAACGGAATGCAATGATGTGGAAGTTTCAAAAGTCCATATTTTATTCAGAATAGAACATGCATGGCATATCAAATGTTTAAACTGAGAAAATGTATCATTTAAAGAGAAAAATTAGGTGATTTTTAAATTTCATGACGACAAATCTCAAAGTTGGGACAAGGCCATGTTTACCACTGAGACATATCCCCTTTTCTCTTTACAACAGTCTGTAAACGTCTGGGGACTGGGGAGACAAGTTGCTCAAGTTTAGGGATAGGAACGTTAACCCGTTCTTGTCTAATGTAGGATTCTAGTTGCTCAACTGTTTTAGGTCTTTTTTTTGTCGTATCTTCCGTTTTATGATGCGCCAAATGTTTTCTATGGGTGAAAGATCTGGACTGCAGGCTGGCCAGTTCAGTACCCGGACCCTTCTACGCAGCCATGATGCTGTAATTGATGCAGTATGTGGTTTGGCATTGTCATGTTGGAAAATGCAAGGTCTTCCCTGAAAGAGACATAGTCTGGATGGGAACATGTGTTGCTCTAGAACCTGGATATACCTTTCAGCATTGATGGTGTCTTTCCAGATGTGTAAGCTGCCCATGCCATACACAGTAATGCAACCCCATACCATCAGAGATGCAGGCTTCTGAACTGAGCACTGATGACAACTTGGGTTGTCCTTCTCCTCTTTAGTCCGAATGACACAAGCGTCCATGATTTCCATAAAGAACTTCAAAATTTGATTCGTCTGACCACAGAATAGTTTTCCACTTTGCCACAGTCCATTTTAAATGAGCCTTGGCCCAGAGAAGACGTCTGTGATTCTGGATCATGTTTAGATATGGCTTCTTTGAACTATAGAGTTTTGGCTGGCAATGGTGGATGGTACGGTGAATTGTGTTCACAGATAATGTTTTCTGGAAATATTCCTGAGCCCATTTTGTGACTTTCCAATACAGAAGCATGCCTGTATGTGATGCAGTGCCATCTAAGGGCCTGAAGATCCTGGGCACCCAGTATGGTTTTCTGGCCTTGACCCTTACATACAGATTCTTCCAGATTCTCTGAATCTTTTGATATTATGCACTGTAGATGATATGTTCAAACTCTCTGTAATTTTACACTGTCGAACTCCTTTCTGATATTGCTCCACTATTTGTCGGTGCAGAATTACGGGGATTGGTGATCCTTTTCCCGTCTTTACTTCTGAGAGCCGTTGCCATGCCAAGATGCTCTTTTGATATCCAGTCATGTTAATGACCTATTGCCAATTGACCTAATGAGTTGCAATTTGGTCCTCCAGCTGTTCCTTTTTTGTACCTTTAACTTTTCCGGCCTCTTATTGCCCCTGTCCCAACTTTGAGATGTGTTGCTGTCATGAAATTTCAAAATGTCTCACTTTCGACATTTGATATGTTGTCTATTGGCCCTTTTCCACTACCCTTTTTCAGCTCATTTCAGCCCGACATGGCTCGCGTTTCGACTACCTTAGAGCAGCACGACTCGGCTCGCTTCAGCCCTACTGAGCACCCAAAACTCACACGGTTTTGGAGTGGGGCTGAAGCGAGCCAAACCGAGCTGAGTGAGGCTAGGGGCATGAGGAGACACTCCCCTGTGCACTGATTGGTGAGGAGGAGTGTCCTCACACGCCCACACACGCCCCGCGAGCACGCTGGGATCTGTAAACACCGTAAACCCGGAAGAAGAATTACGAGAATTTCTGAAGCCTTATGCGCCTCGCCTCATCTATACGCTCTTGCCAGTATCTGTTGGCGTTGTCGGTGACAACAAGCCACAGCACCAAGACCAGCAACACTAACGACTCCATGTCCTCCATGTTTATTGTTTACTATCCGGGTCGTGAGACTACCGCTTAAAAGATCACCGATGTCACTGTTTGCGTCGCCTAACATCACGTGACGTCCACCCACTTTCGCTAACTCCACCCAATGTGTCCACCCACTTCCAGCCAGCACGGTTCAGCGCGGTTGTAGTCGAAATGCAACTCCAACAGCCCCACTCAGCTCGACTCAGCCCAACTCAGCACGGCACGGCTCAGCCCAACTCAGCCGCGTTGGTAGTGGGAAAGCGGCATATGTTCTATTGTGAATACAATATCAGTTTTTGAGATTTGTAAATTATTGCATTCCATTTTTATTTACAATTTGTACTTTGTCCCAACTTTTTTGGAATCGGGGTTGTAATATGCAAACATTGCTGAAATTAATTTCAGGGATAATGTTGGATTAGACGTAATATTTGACAAGCAAGAGGTGGTGCGCTGGCCATCAGCCATGTAAAAATGGTTATTAGATGGTATGATGGCCCAAATCTACTTGAAAAATATATTTGTTTTTAAATTAAATTGTTCAGGTAAGCTTTTATCAAAATCCTGTAGAAATACTACAGATGATTTTAACCCCATGTTCACACCAATTGCAGTGAGTGTGTCAAAACGACCCGGAGTTATTTTTCTTTAAGCTAGCGTCTCTTGGTGCTGAGATCGGTGGTGGTGGGGGTTGTCAGAATAAAGTTGAAGTCCAGGCAACTTTATGGTAATGATCTAGAACACAGTTCTGTGACCAGTCGAAATTTAGAAGCACTCCACTCTAAAAGAATACTTAAAGAATGGAGCCCAAGTTACCATGACTGCATTCAACCCATTCTCAAGAAGCCTACCACAGAGGAGAAATTGATTGCAGTGGTGGGTTTCCCCATTATTTACAGAGCTGAAACTTGGTCGCACGGTCACCAGTGACTGCTAAAAACTGACCAGGGCCACTAAAAGTTGAGGTTTGGTCGCCCAAAGGGCAGGGCTCGAAATTAACTTTTTTTCTTTGTGTCCCCCAGTGGTCCCGAATTCTGTGTTGTATTGTCCCGAATGGAAGCAATAGTGTCCCCATTTTTTTCCTCTCTGAAATAACCAGTGGTTAATATTATCATATGAAGTCTCATCTCATCTCATTATCTCTAGCCGCTTTATCCTGCCCTACAGGGTCGCAGGCAAGCCGGAGCCCATCCCAGCTGACCACGGGCGAAAGGCGGGGTACACCCTGGACAAGTCGCCAGGTCATCACAGGGCTGACACATAGACACAGACAACCATTCACACTCACACCTACGGTCAATTTAGAGTCACCAGTTAACCTAACCTGCATGTCTTTGGACTGTGGGGGAAACCGGAGCACCCGGAGGAAACCCACGCGGACACGGGGAGAACATGCAAACTCCACACAGAAAGGCCCTCGCCGGCCCCGGGGCTCGAACCCAGGACCTTCTTGCTGTGAGGCGACAGCGCTAACCACTACACCACCGTGCCGCCCATCATATGAAGTTACTATTATATTTGTAACTATGCAATTTTGAACCCTTTTATATCATTTTTACAATAAGTCACAAGACACAAGCGACACATGTCCTATACATCATCTACTTCAAAATTACAGTTATTGCATTTTCAGTTTATTAAACTTTGGCGATCTCACTGTATGAATAGATACCTGTTTATTTAAAGGGGCCAACTAGCTCATTCAGAAAATGTTTCAACTCCCTACATCTGCAGTATACTTTAGTTGAAAATAAGACCCCTTTCATGTTCATTTCATCTACTTATACCTTGAATATCTGTTGGCACTTATAAGGCCAACTTATAATTTTCACCATTACCGTTATCCATTTTTATGAACTTTCCGTTATCCGTTTTATGAACTTTCGCTGCCGGGTGCAAATGTTAGCAACATCAACATAGTGCCAGGTCCTAGCCTAGTTGTGCTGCTGACTGACTAAACTTTCTGAACTAGAAAGACACCAAGAAAACTCACTTATTCTGTTGAACGGTATCTTCCGTCAATATCATCCACATCATTCTTGTTGTATTTTATAACGTGTCTAACATTGTTCATTAAGTTCATTCAGTTACTAGCGTTGCCTGCAGACCAGGCGAGGACACTTTGGATCCTGAAGGTCCCGGAGACGTTATGTCTGGGCTTTCAGTTTCTTCCCCACGGTCGGTCCGCTTCAACCACTTAAGCGTTTTTGTTCTGGCAAGAGTCGGCGCAGCGTGTGCGGTAGCAATTCCATTCCAAGTCCATATAATGCGGACTCCGGCTGAAGATTCTAGAACAGAATGCGCTGCTCTGTAGCCTACGGATGCAGGTGCATCGAAAGTGTAGCTACTATGTATTTTTCGCTGTTAACGTTTTAAAATTAAAATTGACAAATTAGGTGAATGTCTACGTATGTGTTACGGCTTTGTAAATAATATTAATGTAGAACTTTTTTTCTAGATTTGTTTTTTTCCATTGTCCCAGGATTGTCCCAGATATGATAATTTTGTGTCCCGATGACATTTTTTATGGTCCCCGGGACATCGGGACACCGTTAGTTTCGAGCGCTGCCAAAGGGCATCTATGATTTTGAGAAGCAAGAAAAAAAAAATTAAAATTGCAATCAAAATTTAAAATGTTCCTTCCTTGGAGTACCTTTCTGCAACTCCAAGTTTGTGAATTATTGTAAAAGTTTAATTCTAAAGTGCAAAATTCAAAGCTGTTCATGAGTTTTCAGATCGCTCCATGATATCAATGCTGTGTCAAATCACTCACTACTCACTAGATAGTGGACTATATAGCGAGTTTGCCATTTTGTAGTGCTGGCTGAATGTGTCATGAGAATTTACACCCTATATAGTGGACTCCTACTGTCCTGCAATGCATCGTGAAAAGTAGTGCCCCTAACCAAGCAATATGTACCATCATGTATTGTGGTTGCACTGAAAGAAAATCTGTTTTGTTAGGACTGTTAAGTATTTTAGATTGAGTATAGCAGTAGTTTGTTTTACCTCATGACAACAGGCATGAGACAAACTTAAGTTATGGTGCAAAAATGGCAATGTTGTGGGGTGAATGGACAGAGGAAGGAACACTTTAAACGGACATTTAAGTACAATTAAAATGGTAAGAGAACAGAATGAGCTAAAATAGAATAAGACATACAAGAATAAAACAGTGCAGAGTGGGGAATTAATCAAAAGCCTCACATTTGATTTAATAAGACAGTGGCAAAAAGTATTCAGCCTTGATTTAAAAGAATTGAAAGATACAGCAAAGTACTTTCTATTTATTTGTGGGAAATGTACTCGGTATAATGTATCACAAAAATGCATGTATTTAATTATTTTGAAAACCCACCAGCTGACTGATCTGTCACGGTTTAATTGTGCAACAGTAATGGCGTAAATAACAGCGCGGCGAATGTTTGAAAGTGCTTTTTTTTTTCATTTTACCAATTGGCTCACTACATAATCCTCTATATAGAATTCCCTAGATAGTGAGTAGGGAATAGTGAATGAGAGTGATTTCGGACACAGCACACAACTTTCCCGAACTCTGACTTTTCCCGTGATCCATATAGCACAAGCTGGGATCTTTTCTTCTGCTCCAGCATGTTGACGTTAATATGATCAAAGTGCCCCATCTGTTTACCCTCATGGAACAGATAGATGACATGAAGTTGTGGCCTGAGGTCAGCTACGTTGACATTGTCAATTATTTTATTCTGAGTGAGGGCGTTGATGGCAAGGAGCTAAGGAACTACAAAAGCACGGAGGCATACAATTATCTACACAGTAATAAAATTGGCAAAATTATGTGTAAAAGAGAGGGCGAGTTTGTTTGCTTAAAAGCTGAGGTTGAGCCTAGCCAGAGCAAAAAGGGAAAGTCATGTAGCAGCTATGTCGGAGAGCGATTTTGTATTGGTTTACTAATAATGTATATTGTAAATCGCTTTGGACAGAAGCATCTGCCAAATACCATAACTATATAACCCATATTAACCATAAACATCTAGATCTAGTCTAATAGAACTCTCCTAGCCTACTGTACCGTGATGTCTCTTGGATAGGCTCAAGAAGCGAAAGCTAGGTTCAAGAAGCATAGGCTAACCATTTTAATGCAGATGCTGTCAAACTTTGGAAACATACCATATTTAAATAATTCCTTGTCTATGTATTTGTCCAAGCTTCAACTTCTTAACTACCCTGATCATTCCAGATATTTGATAGTATTTGTAGGCTATTTGTTTACACTAGTACTTCACCAGTGGTTGCTCTTGGATTCTCTTGGTTACCTAGGTTACATGCGCTTACTGTTAGTCACTTTGAATAAAAATGTCAGCTAAATGACTGTAATGTTTGATTAAGGTACAGTATCTAAATGAGTTATACAGGTTGTTCATTAATCCGTTTCTGGGGGCATACGTAACACACCATGGGGGGGTTTCAAGTAAAAATGATTTAAAATTTTTTTGTTTGACCAGAGGAAATTTTAAGAGCCACTTTGGGTAGCATGGTGGTGTAGTGGTTAGCACGGTCACCTCACAGCAAGAAGGTTCTGGGTTCAAGTCCAGTGGCCAATGGGGGCGTTTGTGTCGAGTTTGCATTTTCCCCCTGTGTCTGCATGGGTTTCCTCTGGGTGCTCCAGTTTCCCCTGCAGTTCAAAGACATGCCGTTAGGTTAACATGGGGCAGCCTTAGGTTAAGGTGCCCTTGAGTGAGGCACCTGCTCCCCAGGTGCTGTTAACATGGCTACCCACTGGGGGGGAATGCTCATGCATGTCTGTTTTCACTGCTTCAGATGGGTTAAATGAAGGAGTTTCACAGGTGTATGTATGATGAATAAAGTAGTTCTTCATTTTGGCCTGGGCCACTCAGTTCAGAAATGTTTGAGGGTTTTATGTATTGGTGGCCTGAGTGGCGACCAAGCACTAAAGTTAATTTTTAGCCCTGTATTTATAGGTCATGTCCCTGTTTGCATATGGGGACACAAAAAAAATGGATTAAGGTGTTGGAAACTGGAGGTGTTTCAAGTGAATTTGTGAAGTGCATATTTTGTGAAAAGAGGGAATTTCATGCTACCTAGTGCTACAGCATGCAAAAGTATGTTTGCTATGTACTTGGGCTGTGGTCACACTATAGCTTGCAATACTCTGCGATGGGTTATTGATGAAAATGAGACGTTTTGGTGGTGGAGTGTGCTTCATACAGGTGAGCTTAAAGTTGTGATCATGCAGCAGGTGAATCCTTGGCTGTTTTCTTTTGAGGAGACCTGGCATTTTTCCGAGGAGGCATGTTTTGAGGATTTTATATGCATCTGTGTCTGGCAGGAGAATGATTACCTTGCTCAATAGACTTCAACAATGCATGACAGCAATGATCACAAATGCGTTGTCTAACCACCACCAAACATTTGCCCAATATTCATGAACCCTTCACCCAATCAATTATGAACCTTGACGAAGGATTGGTGACTGCAAATGCACTTTTCAAGTCTCTGTGAAGGTTAGGCTATATTTCACTGCTGTGTCCCCAAGGAACTTGCAACCATTGGGGATATGGATTCAAGACCAATACATCTTGAGGCTTGGCAAAGGTTCCCTGAGCATCAGGAAGTGTTCCCAGACCCATCTGAAAGTATTAACCACTTGGTTTGCTGATGAAAACATGGCCACCAAATTTCAGTGCGATTGGTGGCAATGCTACCAATTTTTCATTGCCAAGTATTCTCAAACCTATCACGAGTTGTTGCATGACCAGGGCCTTCTGTGACTTGAATGATGCTGTTGAATGGGAGGTATTCTGAAACGAGAGATGCATGTTGGATATGTTGGTCACTTTTTGCTGAATTTTATTTACTTTTTGCAACCAGGCCCACAAAAAAGACCACGTCTTTTTAATAGTTAATGCTATTAACTATTTTTTTAAATTAATTATTTAAACTATTTTATTTTTATTAAGGTATAACCTACTGGTTGATGTGTTTGCTTTGTGGCTCTTTTAAATAAAGTCTGCAAGACGAAATGTTCTAAATGACCTTGTAGCTGCCCATTTCATCTACATCACGAACTTGCTCGTGTTGTCGGCAGGGTGGCAAGAGTGAATTTTTATGCTCTTGCCACCTTCGGTGTGAACGTAAGGTCAGAGTCTCATTGCTTCAGGGGTTTAGTATAAGATACGGTATGTGACGTATTCAATCTCTGCCATGGTTCATGCTCATTGCAACCCACTTCTAAATTTCAGTCTTGTTCATTTTGATTGGAGTCACTAGATCATTTTCAGACCAACCAGCTTATGTGGATTGAGGTTTTCTCATTTCTTTGCACCTGAATCTGGATGCTGTTTTCTCATGGTTTTGTCTAACTTTTTTTTTTTTTTTGGTGGCTGTGTGATCCTTTCACTTCAGAGTGCGACTCCGTTCCAAACTTAAATCCTTTCCTTTCCAAACCTGTTGATGCTGTTCCTCCACCTTCTCTGTCTTCAGATGCTGTTAGTTTTCCTTCTAGGACTCCCAGTCATATGTTTTAGTGGTAAACTGATTTTCTTTTTCCCTTCTCAGCATTTGCATTTTGTCTGCTTCCCTCCTCCCCAATTGTCTACTTAATGCATGGTCCATTTACCCATCATCCTCAGCCATTCACTGTCCAGAACAAATTCGATAGGCATATGTGCCCCCCCCCCCCCCCCCCCCCCAAAAAAAAAAAAAAGGACTGGGGCTGGAATGGGCTACAGTTTAACATTCCACTACTGTTGGTGTTCTGAACAGCTTTTCATCCGGCTTAGGTTAAGCTGTATATTTAAACGGAAAAATCAAGTATTAGTGAACACTCCAAGCCTAATCTTAAAGGAAATTTCCATACTGAGACAAATTAAATGATGTATTAATACACTGCCTGGCCAAAAACTCACGTGCTCTAATATTTGTTGGTCTGCCTTTAGCTTTGATTATTCTTCGTACTTAAGTGACCTTGGACAGGACACTGTTGTTCAAGGAACACATCCTTAAGTTAAAGAAGATCTCCAGCAGAAACAACTTGGCCAAACTGGGAAACTCTAACTGGGGAGCTGACGCCAACACCATCTGAACAACAGCTTTAGCACTGTTCTATTCAGTTGCTGAATACTGCGCTCCTGTTTGGGCTAGGTCTGCACACGCCAACAAAGTAGACCCCTCACTGAATAGTGCATGCCACACTATAACAGGAACCATGCGTGCGACCCCACTGCCAAGCTTGTATAGGCTGTCGGGCATTGCACTGCCCAACGTACGACGAGAAGCTCTGTCTCGTGCAGAGCGGTTCAAGCAGGCCAACGATGAGCGCCATCCACTTCACCAGCACCAGGAAGTACCTCGCCGTCTTGCCTCGCGCAAGAGCTTCGTCACCGTTGAACCTCTCGACCCTGCTCAGACATCAAATTTCCGTCTTGAAAGATGGAAAGACCTAGACGATGCCGATCTCAACGCAGCGCTTCCTAAACATCAAGAGCAGTTGCCAACAGGAAGCTCTCTCAGTCGCAAGGACTGGGTGACATTGAACCGGGCAAGGAGTAAAGTGGGTAAAACGAAGAAGAACTTGGCATGTTGGGGTATTGCGACAGATGCAAGATGTCCCTGCGGCGAAGAACAGACGATGGACCACATCTTATGGGACTGTCCACTAGGTCCTCACTGCTCTGATGTAGACCTAAGAGAAGTCACCAACACCACCATCTCCTGGATAAAGCACTATTGTAACAAGATATGATGATGATGAGCTTTGATTATGGTGTGCATTTGCTGTGGCATTGTTTCGACAGCCTTATGCAACCTCACATGTCCATCCAAAGTTGCGTTAATTTTTCACCGAGCTCCTGTCTTGACAATGGGAGAGTCGAGCCACTCCGTAAAATCTTGAATATATCCTCTCATCAACATGGCTGTGGAGGTGGTCAGTAGCACCAAGTTCCTGGGGGTCCACATCACCGACAACTTCACCTGGTCTGTGAACACCACGTCACTGGTAAAGGCACAGCAGCGTCTGCACTTCCTGCGTAGGATGAGGAGAGCCCACCTGCCCCACCCATCCTCACTACATTCTGTAGAAGCACAATAGAGAGCATTCTAACCAGCTGCATCTCTGTGTGGTGTGGAGGCTGCAGTGCCTCTGACTGGAAGAATGTGAGGAGAGTGGTGAGGACAACAGAGAAAATCATTGGGATGACTTTTCCCTCCATTCAGGACATCGCACCAAGGTGCTGCATGTCCAGAGCCAGAAACATCCGTGACCCCTCACTATGGACTGTCTCTTTCCAGAGGCCAGGAGGGAGGTTCTGCAGCATTCAGTGCAGGACCACCAGGTTCTGTAACAGCATTTTCCCTCCGGTCACTAGACTCCTGAACTCCAAATCCAAGCTCTAAACTTTCCTATTTATACTTGAACAATTCCTAATTCCACAGGTCCATTTTATACTATTGCACTTTTTAAATTATGCAGCAGCAAAAATATACACTTTTCAATTTAATTCTATGCTGAGCTAGATTGCAATGAAATTTCATTCTGTGTACACTTGTTGCATACTGAATAAATGTTGTCAAAGTCTATCTCAAAGACTTTTTCAATAGGCTTGACCAATTGAAGCAATCTCAGATCATCACATTGCATTTTTAGAGGCATAGTAGCCACTAGGCAAGATGGGTGCATTGTTTCATGAGCTAGGGAAGGTAAATCTGGACTCCTCAGACCACATGTTCCTTCCCTCCCTCAAATTTTTACAGTCCCTACCAAATGGAAGCCTTTTCCAGTTAGCCTCACTACTAACAAGTAGTTTTCTAATGGCCAGTGTGTGTGCGTGCGCTCTTTCATTATTAAACATGGTGAGTTCTTTCAGGGTTTGTTTGTTTTAAATAAGCAATTCAACTTCATGATCTCTGACCATTCTCGGTCAAGATTTTTTTTTTTTAAATTAATTTATTTATTTTTAAACCACATTTCTTCCATGAAGTTGAGTTTTACCACTGTCCTTCCAGGTTTTAATAATGCATTGGACAGTGCCTAAGCCAATTCCAGTGATTTCAGCAATATTGGTTGTTTGCTTGATGCAAGCCAATAATTTAACCCTTCTGAAATGTGACTTTTCCACAACCACAGGATGTGTCTCCCAACATGGTGATTAAACAAATGAGACGCTACTCGCGGTATCAGTTAGGGTTAAAAGAATTGTTGCCAGCTGAAACAATCACTGCAGTAATTATCCAGTCAAATGCCGCTTTTCCACTACCAACGCGGCTGAGTTGGGCTGAGCCATGCCGTGCTGAGTCGAGCTGAGTGGGGCTGTTGGAGTTGCATTTCGACTACAACCGCGCTGAACCGTGCTGGCTGGAAGTGGGTGGACACGTTGGGTGGAGTTAGCGAAAGTGGGTGGACGTCACGTGATGTCGTTAGGCGGCGCAAACAGTGACGTCAGTGACCTTTTAAGCGGTAGTCTCACGACCCGGATAGTAAACAATAAACATGGAGTCGTTAGTGTTGCTGGTCTTGGTGCTGTGGCTTGTTGTCACCGACAACGCCAACAGATACTGGCAAGAGCGTATAGATGAGGCAAGGCGCATAAGGCTTCAGAAATTCTCGTAATTCTTCTTCCGGGTTTACGGTGTTTACAGATCCCAGCGCGCTCGCGGGGCGTGTGAGGACACTCCTCCTCACCAATCAGTGCACAGGGGAGTGTCTCCTCACGCCCCTAGCCTCACTCGGCTCGGTTTGGCTCGCTTCAGCCCCACTCCAAAACCGTGCGAGTTTTGGGTGCTGAGCAGGGCTGAAGCGAGCTGAGTCGCGCCGCTCTGAGGTAGTCGAAACGCGAGCCGTGTCGGGCTGAAGCGGGCTGAAGTGAGCTGAAAAAGGGTAGTGGAAAAGGGCCAAAAGGCTCTTAAGTATTTGCTTATTTATATCCAAATGGTGACTTGGGGTGGGGTTTTTTGGCCAGGTAGTGTGTATATTAACGCAGTTAATTTTGACACATTTGTGATGTGTTTAGAATAGGACATTCATGGTGCACTTACAATGGTGTCTAATAGCAGAAATGTTCCAGCAATCCCCGACATGGGAATTTGACATGATACTCGTTTCAATATTGGCTCCAAAAAAAACCACCCTTCCACCCCCCAGGCAATGTTCAACAATTTGGCGATGTATGAAACAAATGCAGTGATTTTCATGGAGGACCTGGCCAATTAAAAGCCAGAAACTTTTTTTTTTTCCCTTAACCTCTTTGTAGCCATGTTTATTTGAAGCACATGATTTTATACACATCATGCTGTCCATATCCAATACAGGTTGCTTCAACATTTATTAATTGGCTTGTTTAGATAATACTGAAAAGAAGATTCTAGCATATTTTTCACCGTATCTAGTATATAGGCAGTTTACACTGACAAATATTTAAGTGTGAACTGTAATATTAGAGTACAAGCTAGAATACTAATAGTACATGCTGAAGTCATCTGCTCCCATTTTGCTGAGGCTCTTAGAGACCATTTATTTCAAGTCTCCAAGTTTCACAAAATGTAAATCTGCAGGGTTTTGGCTCTCCAGATCATTACAAACCTTTTCTTGATTCAAGCTTGTCTATTGTCTGCACACTTAAAGTGCATATCCTGGACTAAATTGGTGTGGTTTATAAAAATATAATGAATGAATGTCCCTTTACACACTCATCCAGAAGGGTACCGTAATTTTGCACAAGGTCATCTGTCTACAGCAGAAAAAAATAAACGTGTCTGGAAAAATCCCAAGGGAGTTTGGAGCCAGATTCATGACGTCACCTGCAGAAGTGCCAGCAGGCTGTGAGAGCATGCACGGTTTCAGTGCACAGCCTGTGTAGACAAAGTTGAGCAACTAGTGATTTTGCACTGAAATATGGAATTGTCACCTGAGCGCAATGTTGCTTCACCTTTGGATGAAGAATGTAATGTTGCTACACCCTCCTGTTAACCATTTTAATAATTACTTGATAACGTTGAAGAAATTTGCAGATAACCACCAGGTCGTTTTCTCAAACAAACGCTGACGTAGGATTCAGAGGAAGGCGTCCCGCATGTGACGTCGCGAAAATCAATGTTTCCCGGGAAATCCAAATGGCAAGTTTTTTCAGAGGCGGCCCAATTCACCTCAAATGGATTGATTTCAACTGAATTTTTCTGGTATTGCACAAGGTAAAAAAAAAATTGCGCAAAATGTGACGGATATTTAACAAGTTTAATATAAAATAGAATTACTTTGATCTTGCTCCTGAATTTACCCGTGATATGTACTTTAAGCCCTGTGCTCAGACAGAAGGCTTATTCTCAGGTACAGATGCACCACAGGACCCTCTTTTGCTTTTTATTTATTTATTTCTCAGGCTTTGAGCTTTCTGTAGCAGCCCTCCTTCCTCTTGGATAAATTTGGTTCCTTGGCTTGCTGTTTCTTGTAAAATTACTCAATGGCACAGTTCTGCTATATGTGCGGAGTAGTCAACAAGTGGCGTGCGTGTCACTGGGTCATTCAACAATGTCAACAACAGTGGACGCCACACAGCCCAAACCAACAAAAGTAAAGTGTTTATTCAGGGTTTATTGTGGTTTGTTTTAAGTTTAATAACATCTTGTAAATTTTAAAGATACGGAGCCATCAAGTAAATGTTTTTCGTGATGAAAATAGTCTGTTAAATCGTAAATTTGTCAATTTTTGATCATTCTTGTCACTGTGAGTGTAACCCCTGGACTCCTCGACATTAGTTGATTAGAGTGATATTTGCAGGAAATGGACACGTCCAATTTCATTTCTGTTCGCATTGGTGTTTGGTGTTTTAACATACTTACTGAAGAGGCTCAGAATTTACATTCCCAACTCAAAACATCCTCAAAACATTGAAAGTTTTCAAGGAATATGAGGGATATTATTATTGGGTAGGTTTTTGGAATTGGGATATGAACCAGAGTTAGGACGTTATGCTGGTATTTAGACATCAACTTCTCAAATATTTGGGATTGACAATTTGAAATGTTTGAAAACTCACGAGGACTCGTGCATTACCGAATGCTGTGATTGTTTCAACTAATTGAACTTGCATGTCCATGCATTCTCTCCGCATTCTCCCCACATTCTCCATAACCGCAGGTAATCTTGAGGGAGCCATGTGTTAATTTCTGTTACCAGAATTCTTATCCCCAAATATATGAACTATACACCAATATAGAATCAGCACTCATCAAAATTTAAATGTATGCATTCTTTTGAGGAAATATTTGTTTGATTATTCAAGTATGTGATTTAATATAAAAAAATCAAACATTATGATTTCACAATAACTGGCCCATCAATAAGCATGATGAGCACAAATATATCTTACAGGCCGCATGAAGTAGACGCAGTTACCCAGACCACAAGCCCTAACTTAAGCACAATAATGGATGTGGCATGGGTGATAATTCGCGTATTTGTATGTTTGACATTAAGTATCTATTCCAGTTAAACATCAATAAAATGTATTACTTCTATCTTATTTCAGCGAAACATTATACAAACCAATGTCTGTGAGTATTGTTTTGGCTGGGAACGACCCGGAAGTGGAGGACTGATCACAGCGCCACCTGCTGAATACAGCTAAAATGTTGGGATGGCGGAACCGTGCCATTGTTTTTGTTGCTTAAATTAATAACTGACTTTCAATTCTTTCTTCATTACAAGTTGGTTTTCTGGATACAGATATTGAGTCAGTCAGTGGTGTTTTCAATCAGTGAAAATGATCTAAAACGAGATCTGCGGTTCCCCTCCCTGCTTTTTGTCTGTTACTTTAATATTTCACTCCGGCTTTTCTTCTCTGCACTTGCCTTGCTATGGGAGACTCATTCTGTTCTCCAGCTTCCTACTTGAACACCCCACTCTTCCATTCTGAGCCTTCTGATGTTGGACTATTTGGAGGTAGGTGGTGATTCCTGCCTCCCTTTCCTCAAATATCTTCTGTTAACTTAGAAGTTAACAAGAACTTGTTTGTTGTTTCCCTTGTCTTTTAATGTTTTCCTCTTTTCAGATGTGTGTGGGTTTTGTTTTGTTTTTTAAACCCTCTGTCCTCTTTTTAACAACAGTTAGAGATTAAATGGAGTTCACTGGCCATAAGTCTAGGTGAGGTATAAGTGGCAGGGCCAAATGAATTCTCACCGATTTACAGTGAAATGGTGACCTTTTGTGCATACTAAGTAGAGGAAGGGTGTGGTCAAAGTTCTAGGAGTTCCTAGAATGAAGTGCCATTTAAAATGCCCCCAGTCCCACTGGCTTTAACACCTGTTTCACAGGAAGTGAGAGGAATGGAAATGAACTGGTCCATTCATATTAACATGTACTGTACACAATGGTGGATCGTGATTTGATGGCAGATTTGTCCCCTGGCTTTAACATCTAACAAGGTCACCTTCTCATTTGTGCTCTTCAGGGTTTTCAGCATCTCCCATCCCTCAGCCAGCCAGCTCTTCTGGCGTTAACGTTGACTGAGACTGTGTTTGGCAATAAATCCACTGCTAACAGCACAGATGCTGCTGGTAAGAATGTTTGTCTCTCTCCTCCCTTGCTTGGAGAGCAAGTCTCTCTTGCTCCCCCACTCGCAGCTGAAAAATGAGGACCGTTATGTCCCATACATGTTTTTTGAATAAGTGTGAAATGGGGATATTCAGCATGTACTTTTTTGCATTTGATTTGAGTGCTGCCTTCCTAGACAAAGCATGAATAACTGAGGAACTGTGTGCTTTTTCGCATCCAGTCCTGTATGGCAATAAAGTACAGCTCTTAACGTTTCTCAGCTCATTTCTGTGTGCACACAGGGCATAGACCCCACACTATATTTCTAGACAAAATATCTCCACTCTTGGTACATCTGAGGAGTTATTTTAAAATATAACTTGTGGTATAATCCATCTGTGCTAATTTCAAGTGTCCAGTGTAGTGAAATAATATACTCATAGTAACCCCCTTTTTCTGTCTGTTCCCATGCTGTGGATAACCTCTGGGCCTTGTCTTTGCATGACATGCATGACTTTGGTGAGTTGATGCTGACTGTTTAAGGAGGGAGAAATTACACTTTCCCAATTTTACATTTTAATAAGGTTTCACTCTACAATAAATATGGCTTATCTTCTGCTCTTTACTGTCTTCTCTTTTTGCCATCATTCATTCTCTCTCTCTCTCTTCCCCCCCCCCCCCCCCTTTTATCCTTGCATTCTTGCAAAGATGTTTTAGGTGGTATCCTGAAACCCTCAGTAACTTCTGTAAGCCAGGGCATGCCACCCAGTGTCCAACAGCCTGGCAAACTGGTGTCTGCTGACCTGGACTCCTCTCTGGCCAACCTTGTGGGCAGTACGTGTCACTTTTAAGATAAACAAATCACACATTCTGCATAGTACACTAGAGGGCCCAAAGTATTTGGCCACCTGAAAATCACACCCATAAGTGGGCTTTTCCTAAAGTTGGACAAATGCACGGTTGTCTTTGTACACTGTAGCAAGATTTCTCTTCACTGGAACTAATGGGCACAAACCTGTTTCATGACAATACTCCTGTGCACGAAGTGAGATCCATGAAGACATGCTTTGCTAAGGCAGGTGTGGAAGAACTCAAGTGGTCTGTACTGGATTGTTCACTGTGCACTAAGCCTTCTCACTTTGCACCTACCTCAGTAATGCTCAAATGGCTAATGAGTGCAATACAAAAGTCATGTTTCCAAAATCTAGTGGAAAGCCTTCCCAGAAGCGGTCAGGTTATTATAACAGCAAAGGGGAAACCAATCCCATAGTTTTGGAATGAGCAAATACAACCCCGATTCCAAAAAAGTTGGGACAAAGTACAAATTGTAAATAAAAACGGAATGCAATGATGTGGAAGTTTCAAAATTCCATATTTTATTCAGAATAGAACATGGATGATGTATCAAATGTTTAAACTGATAAATTATCATTTAAAGAGGAAAAATTAGGTGATTTTTTTTTTTTTTTAATTTCATGACAACACATCTCAAAGTTGGGACAAGGCCATGTTTACCACTGTGAGATCCCTTTTTCTCTTTACAACAGTCTGTAAACATCTGGGGACTGGGGAGACAAGTTGCTCAAGTTTAGGGATAGAATGTTAACCCATTCTTGTCTAATGTAGGATTCTAGTTGCTCAACTGTCTTGGGTCTTTTTTTTGTCGTATCTTCTGTTTTATGATGCGCCAAATAAAACGGGTGAAAGATCTGGACTGCAGGCTGGCCAGTTCAGTACCCAGACCCTTCTACGCAGCCATGGTGCTGTAATTGATGCAGTATGTGGTTTGGCCTTGTCATGTTGGAAAATGCAAGGTCTTCCCTGAAAGAGATGTCATCTGGATGGGAGCATACAGTATGTTGCTCTAGAACCTGGATATGCCTTTCAGCACTGATGGTGTCTTTCCAGATGTGTAAACTGCCCATGCCACATGCAACCCCATACCATCAGAGATGCAGGCTTCTGAACTGAGCGCTGATAACAACTTGGGTCGTCCTTCTCCTCTTTAGTCCGAATGACATGGCGTCCCTGATTTCCATAAAGAACTTCAAATTTTGATTCGTCTGACCACAGAACAGTTTTCCACTTTGCCACAGTCCATTTTAAATGAGCCTTGGCCCAGAGAAGACGTCTGCGCTTCTGGATCATGTTTAGATACGGCTTCTTCTTTGAACTATAGAGTTTTAGCTGGCAACGGCGGATGGCACGGTGAATTGTGTTCACAGATAATGTTCTCTGGAAATATTCCTGAGCCCGTTTTGTGATTTCCAATACAGAAGCATGCCTGTATGTGATGCAGTGCCATCTAAGGGCCCGAAGATCACGGGCACCCAGTATGGTTTTCCGGCCTTCACCCTTGCACACAGAGATTCTTCCAGATTCTCTGAATCTTTTGATGATGATGTGCACTGTAGATGATGTGTTCAAACTCTCTGCAATTTTACACTGTCAAACTCCTTTCTGATATTGCTGCACTATTTGTCGGTGCAGAATTAGGGGGATTGGTGATCCTCTTCCCATCTTTACTTCTGAGAGCCACTGCCACTCCAAGATGCTCTTTTTATACCCAGTCATGTTAATGACTTATTGCCAATTGACCTAATGAGTTGCAATTTGGTCCTCCAGCTCTTCCTTTTTTGTACCTTTTTTAACTTTTCCAGTCTCTTATTGCCCCTGTCCCAACTTTTTTGAGATGTGTTGCTGTCATGAAATTTCAAATGAGCCAATATTTGGCATGAAATTTCAAAATGTCTCACTTTCGACATTTGATATGGTCTATGTTCTATTGTGAATACAATATCAGTTTTTGAGATTTGTAAATTGTTGCATTCCGTTTTTATTTACAATTTGTACTTTGTCCCAACTTTTTTGGAATCAGGGTTGTAGATATGGTCAGTTGTCCATATACTTTTGACCATGCAACTAGCAATTACATTGGATATTGTGATTTGGATCTAAAGCATTTTAAATTCAGTTTGCATATTCTGTTCTTTGCAGATCTGGGTATTGGAAATGGCACAGCAAAAAAGTAAGTCCAGACACAGTGCATACGCAAAGTAGCTTTGACATCTATGCTAACATCTTTGTTTGTGTGAAGTGACCTTCACTGGAGTCAGCCTGGTGAGAAGAAGCTAACTGGTGGAACCAACTGGCAACCAAAGACCGCGCCGACCACGACGTGGAACCCTGCCAGCATGGTGAGAAGTTTTTCAGTCTTCTATACAATAAAACACTAAGGCTCATCTCTGTGAAACGGATACCCTTAATAAACAATGCTGTTCTGTGCATTTAAATTATTTTCTGTTTGAGTGAGTCTTATTTGTATCTTTGTCCTCTAACTGTTGCGTTGTGAAATTTTCACCTGGGGGAATAAACAGAATGGCATGCATTTCCCACAATACGCAAGTGCAATGATTGAACTGTTTTGAGACGCATGAGTATATTAACCTCACAACTTCTACTGTGGTCAGTTGTGTGCGCACGCGCATGTCCGAGTGTACTTGAAGAGTGGGTGTCTGCATACCAATGCACACAGTGACCAGAGTCACACTAGAGCCTCTGTACTAATTTGTACTCATTTTGACCAGCTGAACTAACCAAGAGTTTTACAGCATGACTGTCACCTGTATTCTCTTCTACGATTTCCCTGCGTTCTTTAGTTTGCTGTGATCATATGACTTGGTCACTTTAATGCCGTAAGGTGTGGGGGGTTTTCTGCTTTTTTTGTTTTTCTCTCCTCCATTGAAATATTTGGTCAATGTGAAATGGGGCTGTTGAGTGAAAAATTCTTCTCAAATATAACATGCTTTAGGCTTATTTAGGAGTGAGCATTAGCAACTAGCAAAAAAAAATCCTTAAGTACAGAAGACTGTGGATGGGTTTATTTTATTTATTTATTTATTTTTTTGGGTGGGGAGATCTTCACTGGAGCAAAATATTGTGATGCACAACACTGCATTTTTAGTTATTGGTATTTATTTACTGTATATTAGTGTTCAACTGTTAAATCCTAGATGGGAATATGCAGCCATTTGTAATGTATTCTTTTTCTATACATTTTCCATTTGATCCCCATCCTCTCGGTAAAATGAATAACCTGATTTAGCTGAGAAGGCCCTTTCACACATTTGAGTGATCTGTAAGTAAAAAGTGTTTGTCATGAGCTCAGGCTTTTTGAGAATCTCATGCCTCTCACAGAACTCCTCTTTGACTCGAGCTCTGCACCTGCGACTAGCCACACTACCATTGAGGTGTGCGCACGCGCGTCTCACTCACACACATGCTCTCTCTCACTCACTCACACAGACACACACACACCACACACACGCGCCTTTTCTATTTGTCTCTGTGGAGATGGTCATTCCACACATCATTCAGATGGACAACATTTGTCTGTGAAGGTTCTTGGTCACCCAGGTCATAGTAAACCATAGGCAACTGGACTTGCTTGAAATTCTTGAAGACGTTTCACTCCTCATCCGAAAGGCTTCTTCAGTTCTGTCTGACTAGTGGGGAGTTCCAGGTATTTATCCTCTAGTGGACCAAAAGCAACCCTAAGGAGAGTCATTGAGGTCACCTGGGTCGTTGAGTCATTCTGTAGGTGTAGGTCACTGGGGGCTGGGTGTGAACAGTGTTGGCAGTCGAGAGTGTCGTTAGGGTGATCTGTGGGTCACTGACTCACTCTGCCATCATGCGAGTCATTGAAGTCAGCAGAGTTTTGATGCGGATGTTTGTTCAGTTTTCTGGGAAGTATGCTGAGGACTGCATTGTAGGTGGCTGAGTGGTGTGTCTCAGACCACCTCTATTCAGTGATGGTCATTCCAGGTTGATGAAGATGGCTTCTTTTACTCTTACAAACAGCTGGTCTTCTCTGGCTAAAATGCGTACATTGCAGTCCTGAAACGAGGGTCCTTTTGTTCTTGAGTTGAAGATGGACTGAAGAGTCCTGGCTCTCCTGTGTTGAGCCATGCACCTATGAAGCGGTGGTTTTGTTTCCCCAGTGTACAGGTCTGTGTATTCACTGCATTGAATTGTATACACTACATTGTCCTGCTTGTGTCTGGGTATTCTGTCCTTAGGGTGGACCAATTTCTGCCTCTGAGAGTTACTGGTCTGCAATGTACAGGAATGTTCTGTTTGTAGAAGGATCCTCCGAAGTTTTTCAGGTAGTCCAGAAATGTAGGGAATGACTGTTCTTGTGTGTGCTGTTGCAGAGAAGGAGCAAAAATGCATCAAGGAAGCACTTCAGAAGTGTGGGTATCCCATCTGGGCTTTTGTCAAGACCAGAAAAAGAAACATGACTGACGGGAAGAAAACCGCAACGAACACAAGAACATGGTCATACTAACCCACAGATCACCCTAACAACTCTCTAGGCTGCCAACACTGTTCACACCTAGTCTGGGCCCGCCCATCCTAAGCGTGACGCAACACGAGGGCCTGTTCCGAGCTTAGTCTGGCCAGGCAGGCTATCTTCAGCATTTCCAAGCTCCCGAAAAATCGGGAACCAATCAACTTTGAGCATCTCCAACGGCCCTGGGTAGAGGCGTGTTCAAGGCACTGACGTAGTAGAACTGCGACCGGAAGCCATAGATTGTTTACAGAATCTATGCCGGAAGCGCTTCATTCACGCTTCCGCATCTATTACGCATAGATGCTGTATTGAAAGCATTCAATGGGAAGTTCTCATTGAAAACGGAGCAAAAAGCAGCCCTGGAGGTATTTGTTGAAAGGAAGGACGTTTTCGCCTTGCTCCCGACCGGCTTCGGTAAGAGTTTAATCTACCAGTTAGCCCCGTCGCGTCGCATACGTCAGAGGAAAGAGTGATGTGATTGGTTTAAGCTTCGTCACAGCCTTTTCTGGCTTCGACCAGTAGCAAACTGAGGCATTTCAGGGAGGCGGGTCAACCACGGGCTCTGGGAAACGGTTTGGCTTAATAGCTTGGCCAGACCAAATGCTCGGAGAGCTTTGAAGTCGCGTTAGCCAGGCTAGTTCACACCCAGCCCCTGGTGACCTACAGAATGATTCAACAACTCTCTCTTGGGTTACTTTTGATCCACTAGAGGATAAATACCTGGAACTCCCCACTAGTCAGACAGAACTGAAGAAGCCTTTTGGATGAGAGGTGAAACATCAATAATTTCAAGCAAGTCCAGTTGCCTTCTTTAGCACCTATGGATAACATTTTGTTACTATTTTTGATTGAGATGTTAAATGTCTACCAGATCTGCAGTCAGTCCATCTGCACAAAGTTTATTATGAACTGAAGTGTGCGTGTACCTGCATGTGTATGTAAAGGTGGGAGCTGAAAGACTTGTGGTCTTGGCGTGCTCCTTTGAGTGGAATTTCTGATGCTGGAGGTGTTGAGATGAATGGCACTCTGTCAGCTTACTGAGTAGTGCATTCTGTACTGCCAGCAATTCTAACTCTTGTGTCCTTCCCAGGCACCATCCATCATGGCTTTCCCTGCCACAACACCCACAGGCATGGTGAGATACACAGTGGTGAGTAGCATCAGGGATCTCTGACATGAACAGAATTGCATGATTTTGATCATTTAATTTCTAATACTGCTGTCCTTGTCTGCACATAAGGCACTTTTGGACCAAACAGTTCTAGATATCATTGAGAGGAACTAAACACTGGTGTGCTACCCCAAAAACTCCAGTACATACCTTCAAGTGCTCTTTTTGTGTTTGCATTCACACTGCCAGTAGGAACGCTGAAGTGATGTAAGCTAGCTGATGGTTGCTATAGTGACTTCACTGGTTTGTTGGCTTCATATGCGTGTTTTTTTTTGTTTGTTTTTTTGTTTTTTTTAAATTACAGCAAACTTGTTCATGTGTCCTTTTGGTTATGCATATCTATAGAAACGGATCATTCTGCTGCAAAGTAGAATGATTGAGACCAGGCTCATGTGTATGGCCAATTGTTGTACACTGTCACTCATGGCTCCTCTTGTGCTAGGAGAATACGTACCATGATGGAAGAGTTATTTAAAAAAAAAAAAGTTCCTCAAAACAGTGTTCTATAATCATTCTCTGTTCCAACAGTGCAGAGACACAAAAAGGAGGAACTTCCTCCAGCCATTCAAAGAATTATGAAAAAGTGCCTGTATGTGACAACATAGGATAGTGTATTGGGTACAAAACCGAAAGTTCTGCAAGTGCAGTTTTATGTTCCTTTAGAATGATGTTTTAACCTTGAGAGCAACTGGTCATGCTGCTGCCTAATGTGATGGTGGTTTTAGCAAAAGGATCCCTTAAGAATTCTTGCATGCAAAAAAAAAGTCCTAGTGACTGCAAATTGCATTGTTCAATCTCCTCTAATGATTGCTGGTATTGCACAGTAGGGAAGCAATCTACAACAATGTGAAATAACTAGCTAAACATGAATGGTTAATTAAAAGCATGGCTGGATAATTGCATTGCTCTTCTGCCTGCATATTGATTAGCCACTGTTCTGCCCTCAGTCCCAGCTATGGCAGTGCAGAGGCATGAAAGGTGTTCTGACATGCATGTTCTGACATGCTCAGAAACTAAAGCACCTCTTCATCGTGACATTCCATCTACTGTTTGTTCATTTCAGCTTTTGTCCTTAGATTCATTAAACAATAAAAGGCTCATTTCCCCCCCTTGCAGTCTCACTTGTTTGCAGTGTTTGCTGCACTTGTTAGCTAGAATGAATTGAATAGAAGTGTGTAGGTGTTTGTGGGAGTCCAATCTGAAATCAAGAGCTTTTTTTTTTTGCGCAAGGTGCTGTGATGCTCTTTCTTGTGTAATTGTACAGTGTTTCTCACTCAAAGATTTGATTAAGTTATGAGTTTTCCAGCACGAGCTGCATGTTAAAGCTAATGTTTAAGAGTAACATTGGCAACATGCTGAGTTGTGGCTCTGCTTCACTCATGTACCGGTAACCTCAGTGCTGCCCCCCCCCCCCCCCCCCCCCCCCTATTTTTCCATTTCTCACACTTGTGCACACACACTGTTTTAAGAGCTGGTTGTGTTTCTAGTGTCTTCTATTTGTGGCAGGACAATTCAGGGTTCTTGTTCTTATTGGAACCTTTTTGTACATTATAGGGTTTCAGGGGCTCTAGGGATGGGTAAGGATCCTTAGTTTTGTTAAATGGTTCTACTTTACCCAAAGCTCATGACCATAGGTAATGACCGAAAGAACAAGATCACAGATACAAGCAGCCGAAATGAGTTTTTCGCAGGGTGGCTGGGCACTCCCTTAGAGGGTGAGAAGCACAGTCACTCAGGAGGAGCTCGGAGTAGAGCCGTTGTTCCTCCACATCGAGAGGAATCAGCTAAGGTGGCTCGGGCATCTCTTTCAGATGCCTCCTGGACGCCTCCCTAGGGAGGTGTTCCAGGCTTGTCCCCCCGGGAGGAGGCCCCAGGGAAGACCCAGAACACGCTGGAGGGACTATGTCTCTCGGTTGGCCTGGGAACGTCTCTGTGTTCTTCCCGAGTTGCTGGCCGAGGTGTCTGGGGAGAGGGAAGTTTGGGCTTCCATGCTCAGACTGCTGCCTCTGCGACCTGGCCCCAGATAAGCGGATGAAAATGAGAGTTCAAGTTTTATTGGTCACATATAATTACAAGTAATTACAGTGAAATTCTTATGTACCTTAGGTTGTTGCGAGTGTAAAAGTATATAGATAAATTAAAAACTATAGAAATAAAAACTATAGAAATAAAGGGGGGGGAAGAAGCATGGCAGAGATGTGGTGATTGTGCGGTTATGAGTCCTTAAAGTGCAGTAATGCATAGTAGTGTACCTTCTTATCATTGTGAACAGTTCAACAGTCTGATGGTCTGAGGGAAGAAGCTCATTCTCTGTGTTGGCCTTCAGCTGTCGGTAGCGTCTCCCTGAAGGCAGTAGCAGTATTTGGGTGGCTGGGGTCGCTGGTGATCTTCCTGGCTCTGTCCCTGCAGCAGTTGGAATAAATGTCTTGTAGGTTAGGGAGGATGGTCCTGATGATTCTCTCAGCGGAGTGAACCACCCTCCTGAGAGCCAGCTGATCTCTCCTGGTGGTGCTTCCCATCCAGTTAGTGATGCTCCCACTCAGGACACTCTCAGTAGTGCAGGAGTAAAAGTTCCTTAGTACCTTGAGTGGGAGTTTGAAGTCCTTCAGTCTCCTTAAGAAGTGGAGGCGCTGGCAGCTTTTCTTAACCAGACTGTTGGTATGACAGGACCAAGAGAGGTCTTGAGATGTGGACACCCAGGTATTTGAAATTGTTCTCTCTCTCTCTCTCTCTCTCTCTCTCTCTCTCTCTCTCTCTACCTGGGCCCTGTTGATGTAGATGGGTATGAGAGGAGTTCTACTTTCCTTTCTAAAAGGGAAACCCTCTGTTTAAGGGTGCTACCATAACCTTTAGGAGTCATCCTATCCCCCCCCAAAAAAAATAATAATAATTCTGACTGCAAAGTAAGGTGGTGTCTGTGATTGCTGTAGAGTTGCTGCTCTACCAAATGCCATGAGAACCTTATCAGACTGCATGAAGTGCTGAATGTTTTTAAATTGAATAGAATAGAATGCCTTTGTCACTGCACAAATGTACAATGAAATTTAGTTCGTCACAGGAGAGCAAAGCCGCTGTGTGCGTATGTGCGCGCCGCCACTCTTGGGCACTTCAGCCCAAGGCTGTCTCATGTTAACCTAACCTGCATGTTTTTGGAATGCCTGGCTGCTTCTGCCAAAAAGCTATAACTGGACTATGGTTGGCTTTTCCAGCAGAACATGATGCAAAATGTTTTCAGTTGTGCGTGCACAATGATTCAGTGACCTCAAACAAGCTTTTGACATGGCCATCCCTGTCCAATGCCTTCAATCACATTGAAGATGCAAGCAAAAGGGGGGAGTCCACAAAAGGATTTGAGGCAATAGAGGATCTGGAAAGATTGAGTGCTCTTGCATGATTTTGCTCTATACTTTCCATTCTTATTAACCATTAATGGATTATAGGATATTGCAGTTACATTGGTAAATGGGGGCTACACAAAGGCACTACATGGAGGGCCATATATATATTTTGGCCTAAAGGTTTTGTTCAATTAAAGGTTAGATGTCCATTTTCCAGTGTTGGATTAAACTAGTTAATTAGTTTTCATAAACCTTTGCCCCACATCTTTACCAAGGGTGTCGATTATTGTGCTGACTGTGTACCTGGTAACATGGGCAGTGAGTGGAAGTACAGGGCAAAATATAATTTTCATTCAGTAGATAGGAATCTATTCAAATTGATCGTAAGACTGTATGTGCCGAGGTCCATGATGCCATTTTACTTCCTGCGCTTGTGTAAGCTGTTTGAGCCGCACTTAAACTAGTAACTGGAGGCAGATGAAGGCATTCAACTTTGCTACAACTCCATGAAACATCTGTTTATTTTAGTGCATATGAAGAAAATGGTGGTGTAGGAGTATAACCGATATTGGGGGGGTTAAATTATGGTTAAAGCAATAGAAATAAGACATTTACATGACCCAAGGTATGTGGTTTGAGCCAGGTGTGTCTTAAGTTTTTATTTATTGCACCTTTCACGTTTAATTCAACAAATAGGACCGATACCAGAATGCAAGCACCCACGCTTTAGAATGATGATTCATCTTTATATGCACTGTGTCTAGGGGTTGTGGCAACCACATGAATATAACTTTCAATCAAACTAGTGAAGTGTTTTGGGAACAGTTAGCAGGACTTTGGTTTAAGTGATAGTGGAGTCTTAGTACTTCTGGTTGTGAGTGAACGCTGGCGCGCTTGGCTGCCGCTGCTCCCTGGAATTGTGTGAAATTGCGTTTATGTTCGCTATTGCCTATAGATTTATTGTCAGCTTAGTCTAGTCGTCTGTAGGCCTACTAGTTAGATTATTTATTTATTTTACATCTCGGATTTACTTTTTGCGTTAACGTATTACATTGGACCTAAAACTTTCCACCTGACCTAGCTTCCTGCCGCTGGTTACCGCAACTTGAGTGTATCACCTGGGGTGTACCGGAGTAAACGCTTGGTGTTTATTTTGAGTGAACTGTCGTGGAACTATCCCTCTGCTACCTCTGGATATTTTAGCTGACTATTGGAAAACTGTCCTGCAAAAAATACGGAGTGTACCTGATATGCTGGTGGACTGCAACGCTGTGCATACCTGACATCTGCCCCTGCCCTGGATTATCTGCCTTGGGTCAGGGTTGGCCTGAATCGCTTTATGGACTTTCTGTTAGCAGCCTCTGCCCTGGCTGCCACCGAGGGTTGGTCTGCTGGTATAATGCCTGCCTGCGCCGTGTCGGTGCGAGCCCTCTCTGGGGTATTCTACTGGGCCTGCTTGGTAAGTTACTTGCTTACTGCTTAGTGGGTGAGTCTCTTGCTTGTGCATGACAGTGGCTTCTCCTGTTGGCTAACGCACCAAACTGGCTGTGCGAGCCCTCTCTTGGGTCTTCATGCGACTGGCTGTCATTTTGCTCTGGCTTGTCCACTGGCTGTTGCCATCTCAGCCCTCTCTACATCTGTGCGTAAAGTGGGGTTCCTCGCCAATGGTCATGGCCCTAAAATACTCGGTGGGGTTCTTACACAGCTTGCGAAAGAACACTTATAGATTTCCTGACGACCTCAAAATGCACCAACACCTTGGTATTATTCGTTGTCCAAAATACACCCACAGAGGCTCTAGGAGGAACTTTGCCTGCTGTAGCCACCCCAATGACATCGACTCCCTCTGGAGTTTGCGCCGCAAATACTCGCCTGCTCGTAGGCCTACTGCAGACCGACCAGCTGACGTGAACAATTTGCGCACTGTGAAGTACACCTTGCCTTCTCAAAATTGCAACCAAACTTTTTCATCTTTTGCTCTTTTAAATGTGAGATCGTTAAACAACAAAGGACCTTTTATTAATGATGTTATCATAGATTTGAACTTGGACTTTTTGTGTCTAACGGAAACGTGGCAAGCTCCTAATGACTTTATAGCACTAAATGAAGCTGTGCCTGCTGGTTATACATTTATTGACAAGCCCCGGCTATCAGATCGTGGGGGTGGATTGGCTGTGCTTTATCGTTCTTGCTTTAAGCCTGTATATGTGACTTTAAAGGATTTTACATCTTTTGAAAGTCTTGCTCTTAGTTTTAATGGTAGCCAACCACTACTTATTTTACTTGTATATAGGCCCCCGAAAGTGTCAACTGTTTTTATTTCTGAATTTTCTGATCTTCTTTCCTCTGTCTGCCCTAAGTACTCATCTATCCTAGTTTTAGGGGATTTTAATATACAAGTTGATTCTAACCACTGTAATTTCTCAAGCCAGTTCTTGAATGTTTTAAATTGTTTTGACTTGGATCAGCATGTAAATTTTCCCACACATGTGAAAGGTCACACACTGGATCTTGTATGCACTAGTGGAAAAGCCCCATCTGATATGTCATCTAAAGACCTTGCCATCTCTGACCACACAGCTGTTCTTTTTGGTTTTGCTATCCCTGAGCCTCAGTCTCGTATGCGCTCAAAGCGCTCCATTACATACAGAAACATAAAACACATAAACACTGCTGAGCTCACTAGTTTATTACAAACACGGCTTATGTCAGAGTCTTATAGCTCCCACTTGGATGACCCATTGCTGATTTACAACTTCCATCTCTCTGAAGCACTGCATCAACTTGCTCCCTTAAAAACCCGCACTGTCTCCTTCACACGATCTGCTCCCTGGTACACACCTGAGCTAAGAAAGATGAAAGCAGCCGGTAGACAGCTTGAGCGGCTTAGCAAGAGGACTGGACTGACTGTGCATGCACAGGCTTATAAAGAGCACATTTTATCCTACAAACAGTCATTAAACGATGCTAAATCATTGTACTATTCCTCAGTCATCACCAGTGGTCACAATAACCCCAGAGCTCTATTTTCAATAATTAACAAACTTGTCCAGCCATCCAAACCCTTCCCGCTTACCCCCACAACTGATCTTTGCTGTGAGTTTCTGGACTTTTTTGACAGCAAAATTTGCACCATCTACAAGAAACTCCAGTCATTACCAACTACCCAGTGTGACATTCCATCTCTGACCACACCTGCCATGTCACTCTCATCTTTCTCCCCTGTTGATGACACTACAATTCACGACCTAGTCACCAAGGCTAGGCCCACCACCTGTCTCCTGGATCCCATGCCCACCCCTCTTGTGAAGGCCTGTTTGCCTGCTCTTTGCCCTCTCCTTGTCAAGATCATAAACTCATCTCTTGTCTCTGGCATCGTCCCTTGCTCCTTGAAAACTGCTGCCATCACACCAGTCCTTAAGAAACCAGGAGATGCTTTTGATGATTTTAAAAACTACCGGCCCATCTCTAACTTGCCTTTTATTTCTAAGATTCTTGAGCGTATAGTGGCCCTGCAGCTCCAAGACCACCTTACATCATGTGGCTTGTGGGAAGAGTTTCAGTCTGGTTTTAGAGTGAAGCATAGTACTGAAACAGCCTTGGTCAAAGTGGTTAATGACCTACTTATTGCTGCAGACTCTGGCCATTTTAGCATTCTTTTATTACTGGACCTGACAGCTGCGTTTGACACGGTTTGTCATAATACACTGCTCACTCGATTGGAGACACTTTTGGGTATTACGGGCACTGCACTTTCTTGGTTTAGGTCATATCTCACGGGTAGGGAACAGTTTGTTACTATCGGTGATTTCCGGTCCCATAGCTTGCCCCTTGCTCATGGTGTACCACAAGGTTCTGTCCTAGGCCCCCTGCTCTTCACTATTTAGGCCGAATCCCATTTCACCCCTTGGACGTACCCCTTGGCCCTTCCCCTCCATTTTGCGCGTTCACGTGAAGGGGTAGGGGTATCCCAATCCCAGTTAACGCGGAGGGGTAGGGGAAGGGGTAGGGCTTCTGTACCCCTCCAAACGGAGATTTTCCTGGAGCTGACTCCGAACGAAGGGGTTTGAGTGATTTCCCACAATGCCATGTGGATTTCAGCGAGATTTCATGCGGATTTCTGAAAGATGGCGGTTCCCGCGGCGAAAGATTGTCATAAATGTTTTCTCCATTATTTACGTAACCGTTCTATTACTACGTCAATAGTGTTAACTAGCCTATTAACGTTAACGTACTATAACATTAACGTTGTGTGATCGGTTGATGCAATGAAAATTGTGAACAAAGTTATTTAGCAGTTAGCTCAAGTAATTACAAACAACAGAGGATATGCTTTTCTGTTGTGTCGTTACGTTAACCAGCTTCCCATCCCTGTGTACTTGAACTAGGGAATCCAGAGGAAACACGCCGCTTGATTCGCTTTCGAGCTGAGAATGAGCAGCGATTTCTGAAATCCAAAGCTGCTGCGTACGTTTTGTTCTGTTATTCTCGCTTTTATTGTTTACATGAGTGTTCTGACACCTCTACTGGCATTTCTCCGTTTAGCTGCAGACAACCGTAAAAAGAGGCCTATAGCCCAGGACACAGTGATCACAACAGCAGCAGACGGCATTTCAGCAGAGATTTCTGGTTCTGCCTCTGGCTCTGACTGTAGTGGCTGGTCGCAGCCAATGACGCATTTGGTCACGTTTTGCTAACGTAAACGCTGACGGAGGTACGCGATGACGTATGCGATCGTTGAAGGGCTATCCCAATACGTAGGGGTTGAATTTCAAGCCCTATCCCTTGTAGCTCAGTTTCAAGGGGAAGGGGGAGGCGAAGGGGAAGGGGGAGGGGTAGAAATTAGAATTGGGATTGGGCCTTATACTCTCCCCCTTGGCCATATCCTTCGCCAGCATAATCTTCATTTCCACAGTTATGCTGATGATACACAAATTTACATCCACACCAAGCCCTCACATCCACTCCCATTTTCTGACCTGGCTGTCTGCCTTCATGATATCAGCAATTGGATGACTTGTAACTTTCTTAAACTCAACCATGATAAGACAGAAGCCATACTTATTGCCACTCCCACCCTCCTTAAAAAGATAAACCATTCTCAGTTCTCCATCCCAGGCTACTTTACCACCACCTCATCTGAAGTGAAGAATCTTGGTGTCATTATTGACTCATCACTTTTTTTTTTTTGAATCCCACATAAAACAGGTCACAAAAACAGCATTTTTCCATCTGAAAACCATCTCTAAACTCCGATCTTCTCTCACCCTTGCCACTGCAGAAACTCTCATCCATGCTTTCATAACCTCAAGACTGGACTATTGCAATGCCCTCCTTACTGGTCTTCCAGCCAAATCAATAAACAGATTACAACATATCCAGAACTCTGCAGCAAGACTTCTTACCCACACCAGACCATGGCAACACATCACGCCTGTCCTTCACCAACTCCACTGGCTTCCTGTTCAGTCACGCATTCAATTCAAAATCCTCCTACTCGTCTTTAAGGCACAGCATAATCTAGCACCCCCTTATCTCACTCATCTCCTCTCCCCATACCAGCCCACACGCACCCTACGCTCCACTGACACACACCTCCTTGTCACCCCCTCTACTCATCTTCATTCCATGGGTGACAGGGCTTTTAGTGTAGCTGGGCCTAAACTCTGGAATTCTCTCCCCCTCTCATTGCGGCAGTGTACCTCTCTCTCTTCTTTTAAGGCACAATTAAAAACCCACCTTTTTACTCTTGCTTTTCCCTTTTAATAGATACTTTTTTTAATCGGTTTTATTATTTTAGTGTCAGAATGGTCCAGCTATTTTATTGTTTTATGTTTTTTTTATTGATAGTTTACTTGTTATATATTCCTGTCCTGCTTCGTTTTATTCATCTTATTTTTCATTATTTCTAATTGTTTATAATTGCTTGATTTTATTTTTACACTTTTATTGTTAAGTGTCCTTGAGTACCCTGAAAGGCGCTTTAAATAAAATTTATTATTATTATTATTATTATTATTATTATTATTATTAAGCTGATTTGAAATGTATGCTATCTTATTTATGGTCTAGCCAGCACAGATAGGTTCAGTGACCATGATGACACAACCTACCATGATGTATACTCAACCTGTGATGAGGCCAGCGAACCCTTTCGACCCAATCTCAGGAGCACAGGTAGGAATGCATAATCTCTTTTGGACTTGCTGCCAAGCTGTTAACCATTGCCTCATACCACAAAAGCAATGGTAAAGTCCCAATATGGTTTCAACAATAGAAATTATTCACTGCATTTCTCCAGTCTAGTCTGGGAAATGTGAGCAAACATGCTTTTCCTAGATCTCCCTGAAGAGCTGCTACTGTCTGATTTTAATGGAACTCTATTAGGACTTTTTACCAAGCAACTTGGAACACTCTGAAGCTCTGTTCAGAAAGCACTTGCATGAATCTCATGCATCTCCATGTACCATTTACAGGGCTCTTCTGAACAAGGCTAGCATGGGATGCGTTGAGATGCTACAGATAGTGTCTTGCAAATGTATGCATTCCCCTTGGTGTTTGTCCTATTTTGTTGCATTACAAGCTGGAATTGAAATGGATTTTTGGGAGGTTGGGACAATTTGATTTACACACCATGCCTACCACTATAAAGGTGGAAAACAAATTTTATTATTGTGACAAGCAGTAAGATGGAGAGAAGCACATCTGGAGTGTGCATATCCCCCCCCCCACACACACACACACACACGTGTGCGCGCACAAAAAAAGAAGTCAATACTTTGTGGAGCCACCTTTTGCTGCAAGTACAGCTTCTAAGTCTCTTCAGGTATGTCCCTATTAGCTTAGCACATCTAGCCACTGGGGATTTTTGCCCATTTCTCAAGGCAAAACTGCTCCAACTCCAAGTTAGATGGGTTGTGTTGGTGTACAGCAATCTTCAAGTTATGCCACAGATTCTCAATTGGACTGAGGTCTGGGCTTTGATGAGGCCATTCCAAGGCATTTGAATGTTTTCCCTTTTAAACCACTCCAGTGTAGCTTTAGCAGTATGTTACAGGTCATTGTCCTGCCGAAATATGAACCTTTTGTCCTAGTCTCAAACCTCTGACTGACTCAGGTTTTCTTTCAGAATCACCTTGTATTTAGTGCCATCCATCTTTCCTTCAATCCTGACCAGCTTTCCTGTCCCTGCAGATGAAAAATGTCCCACACCATGCTTCAATGTAGGAATGTATTTTCAGGGTGATGGGAAGTGTTGGGTTTGTGCTACACATGGTGTTTCCCATGATTGCCAAAAAGTTCAATTTTAGTCTCATCTGACCAGAGAATCTTCCATGTGTTTGGGGAGTTTGCCATATGCTGTTCATGCCCCCCCCCCCCCCCCCCCTTTAAGCAATGGCTTTTATCTGGCCACTCTTTCATAAAGCCCCACTCTGGAGTGTACAGCTTAGTGGTCCTATGGACGGACAATCCCATCTCTGCTGTGGATCTTTGCAGTTCCTTCAGTGTTGTCTTTGTTGCATCTCTGATTAATGTCCCCCTTGCCTGGTTTGAGTTTTGGTGGGCAGCCTTCATGTCAGGATTGTAGTGGTGCCATATTCATTCCATTTTGCTATTTAATGGTGCTTTGTGGGATATTTAAAGTTTGGGACTTTTTTAATCTTTTTTTTAAATAGATCAGGGTCGGGTTATACTTCTCTACAACTTTGTCTCCGACCTGTTTGGAGTGCTCCTTGGTTTTCTTGTTGCTTGCTTAGTGTTGCAGAGTCAGGGTCCTTCCAGAACAGGTTGTTATACAGACATGACACTTTATACACAGGTGGATCTTAATCAACTAATTATGTGACTTATGAATTTAATTGGTTGGACCAGCTCTTATTTAGGGGTTTCACACAAGGGGGCGAATACATTCCAGATTTTTTTTTTTTAACTAAATCTTGTTTGTGTCACAATTTTGCACCTTTAAAGTGCTAGCCATGTTGTGTAAATCAAATGGTGCCAACCCCCCAAAAATCCATTTTAATTCCAGCTTGTAATGTGACAGAACAGGACACACCAAGGGGGATAAATACTTTTTGCAGGACACTGTATGCATTCCATTTCAATCTGTAAAAACAAAATGCTTGTCCTGCTTCTATCACACCACCTCATCTCTGTAGTATGCTAGTGTGCATACTTAAGCAGCCCTTTTCTCTGATCTTAAGACTTAATTTTCTTGTCACTCTGGCTCTGTGGTTTTTCACCTGTGTGGCCTTCATACCCTCTCATTCTCTCTGAACTAGCCCTCAGCTGCCTCTAGTCCTTCCAGTCAGAGTACTCTCCAGCCTCCAGGACAGGACCCCTTTGCACAGCTTTCTCTCAAGGAGTTCCTTTAGGGATACTTAGGTACAGCATGTTTGGGTCATGTGCATGCACTGCATATTAATAGCACTGGGTCTGCTTTTATTAACAGCCACCTTGATGTCTACACCCTGTTTGTTTACTTTACAGTTCACTTATAGAAATGACATTGAGTTTAAAACAATTTCTGAATACCTCAGACTTTTTTCATCCCTTTGTTGCTGCCAATTTCATTCTTGTGCTTAATTTCATCCCATGTGAATCATTGCATTTGTCATAGACTACCGTGATGCAAACACTTTGCAGTTCACCTCATGACTATGGTATTTTGGTGGTCAATAAAATGAAATGTGGCAATCTTATTACCATTTTTATATTACCATTTAGGTTCCACTACTATTGTAACTATTGACAAATCAGACCAATCTAATGTATACTATTCACAATTTCACCCCAGTGAACTTTGCTACGTTTTTAGTGTTCCAAACTGGACTGGAAATGGACTTGATTGCATTTTTACTGTGTTTACACCGTATGTATAACATTTTTGAAGATGCTTATTTTGTAACTCGCTTGCTCTCAAACAACTTTGTCCTGGTCAAGGTCACATGGAATCCTCAATACACCCTAGCTGGGATTGTCACATTGTACATTGCACACACTTGCACCTTGGGGAAACTTCTTAGCCAGTCCACTTTTTGAGGGATGGTTGGGAAACCAGACAGTAAAGACAGCTACAGATAGCTCAAGGTAATAACCGTAGATGAGGCTTGAACCTGGGACCCTGGAGTCTATTATTTGTCAGCTTTGCACATCTGGCTCCTGATATTTGCCTACTTTTGACAATTACTTAAGCTCTGTTAGATTGGTTGGGGAGACCTTTGGTGAAAAGCATTTTTCAAGTCATGCCACAGACTTGGATTGTGGTCTGGGGTTTGACTGGGTCATTTCTAACATTCTGATTCTTGGTTTTATACCACTTCAGTGCAGCTTTGGCAGTATATACACATGGTCTTCTGCCCCAGTCTCAATTATGTTGTAGGTGAAAATCTGTTCCAGTCCACAGTTGCCCCCTATATTTGAAAACCTCCAACTTGCCCTCAACTTTAACATATTTCCTAGTCCCTGCTGATGAAAAGCAGACCCCACAACATACTACAACAGTCAGGCTTCAGTGTGGGGATGGTGATCTCAGGTTGATGAACAATGTTGGGGGGGGGGGTTTGCAAAATGTACTGTATGCCAAAGCCAAAAAATTCAGTTGTAGTCTCATGCCTCTTGGCAAACACCAAATTTCATAGGGCCTTTTTCTTACCACTTTAGTCTGGGCTGTGGTTGTCCTATGAACAGTGTCTTCCATTTGAGCTATGGATCTTTACAGTTCTGTCCAAGTTAGCTTTATCCTCTTGGTTGCTTTTGTTTATTTACAAATATTTTTGCAAACTAAATCCCCCCCCCCCCCCCCCCCCCCCCACACACACACACACACACCAATATTATGGCCATTTTAGATGACTCATACAGTGGTGCTTGAAAGTTTGCAAGCCCTTTAGAATTTTCTTTATTTCTGCATAAATATGACCTAAAACATCAGATTTTCATGCAAGTCCTAAAAGTAGATAGAGAACCCAGTGAAACAGATGAGCCAAAAATATTATACTTGGCCACTTATTGAGGAAAATTATCCAATATTATATCTGTATGTGGCAAAAGTATGTGAACTTTTGCTTTTAGTATCTGGTGTGACCCCCTTGTGCAGCAATAACTGCAACTAAACGTTTCTGGTAACTGTTGATCAGTCCTGCATACCGGCTTGGAGAAATTTTAGCCCATTCCTCCGTACAGTACAGCTTCAACTCTGGAATGTTGGTGGGTTTCCTCACATGAACTGCTCGCTTCAGGTCCTTCCACAACATTTCAGTTGGATTAAAGGTCAGAACTTTGACTCGGCCATTCCAAAACATTATTCTTCTTTAACCATTCTTTGGTAGAACGACTAGCGTGCTTGGGGTTGTTGTCTTGCTGTATGACCCACCTTCTCTTGAGATTCAGTTCATGGACAGATGTCCTGACGTTTTCCTTTAGAATTCACTGGTATAATTCAGAACTCATTGTTCCATCAATGACTGCAGACCATCCTGGCCCAGATGCAGCAAGACTGGCCCAAACTAGGATACTACCACCACCATGTTTCACAGATGGGATAAGGTTCTTATGCTGGAATGCAGTGTTTTCCTTTCTCCAAACAACGCTTCTCATTTAAACCAAAAAATTCTATTTTGGTCTCCTCTGTCCACAAAACCATTTTTACAATAGCCTTCTGGCTTGTCCATGTGATCTCTAGCAAGCTGCAGATAAGCAGCAATGTTCTTTTTGGAGAACAGTGGCTTTCTCCTTGCAACCCTGCCATGCACACCATTGCTGTTCAGTGTTCTCCTGTTGGTGGGCTCATGAACATTAGCCAACATGAGAGAGGCCTTCAGTTGCTTAGAAGTTACCCTGGGGTCCTTTGTGACCTCGCCGACTACACGCCTTGCTCTTGGAGTGATCTTTATTTGCTTTGGAGTTATATTTTTTTATTTCTGCTTTTCAGCACAAACACTCAAACACACTTGTATATACAGGCTATTATCAAGTTCTTAGTGCCCATCTCCCTTCCTCTCTCTCCATTTATAAGGTGCAGTCACTGTAACGCACGCGCGCACACGTATGTTGACAACAGGTGTAGCGATACGACCACTCACCTTCCCTGACTCCGCTCTCCATTCACAGACCGCTGCTCAGCCATGCCCCAGCTTCCACATACCCCCACCGCCCGACTCAGGCCGGGGAGCCATCCGGCCTCACTGACAGGACAGGAAGTCCGCCACCACCATCTGTGCCCACAGCCTGTGGACCACCTCAAATTTGAATGGCTGGAGGGCAAAATACCAACGGGTGATCCGCGCGTTGGCATCCTTCATGTGGTGGAGCCACTGGAGGGGCGTGTGGTCCAAACAGAGGGTGAAAGGGCGTCCCAGTAGGTAGTACCAGAGAGTGAGGACCACCCACTTGATGGGTAGGCACTCTATCATGCTGTACCTGCCTTCCTACATTGACAGCTTCCGGCTAATGTACAGCACAGGATGCTCCTCCACCTTCTGGGACAGAACAGCCCCCAGCCCTCTGTCTGATACGTCTGTCTGTAAAATAAAGGAGAGAGAAAAGTCAGGGGAGTGTAACAGTGGGCCCCACACACAGTGCAGCCTTTACTCTAGAGAGAGCCTGTTGGCATTGCTCCGTCCACTGGACCAGATGTGGTGCTCCCTTTTTAGTGAGATCAGTCAGCGGGCTGGTGACGTCCAAATAATTTGGTATGAACCTACAATAGTAGCCAGCCAGCCCCAGGAACTGTCTCACCCCCCCCCTTTTTGGTCTTGGGCAGGCTGCAGTCTTATTAATTTGGGGACGCACCTGCCCATGGCCTAAGTGGAAACCCAGATACTGTACTTCCACCCACCCAGTTGCACACTTTGGGTTATCTGTGAGACCCGCACGCCTCAGCGACTTGGACAGCCCTAAGGTGTTCGAGGTGTTGCAGCCAGTCATTGCTATAGATATCATCAAGATACGCAGCTGCGTAGGTGGTGTGGGGCCGGAGAGCCCTGTCCATGAGCTGCTGGAATGTCGCGGGAGCCCCAAATAACCCAAAAGGAAGTGTGATGAATTGGTGTAACCCAAACGGTGTGGAAAAGGCCGTTTTCTCTTGGGACAGAGGAGTCAAGGGGATCTGCCAATATCACTTTGTTAAATCCAGTGTTGAATAAAAATGAGCAGTGCCTAATCGATCGAGCAACTCGTCAATGTGAAGCATTGGGTACATGTCAAATTTAGACACTGTGTTGACTTCTTTAGTCCACACAGAACCAGACTGACCCGTCGGTCTTGGGGACCAGGACCACTGGGCTGCTCCAGTCACTGTGGGACTCCTTGATTATGGCCTTGAGTTCATCCCGGACCACCTTTTTTCTTTGTGTGTTCGGGCAAGCAGTAAGGGCAGCTGCGCACTACCACCCTTGGGGGCATCTCAGTGTGGTGTTCTATGAGGTGGGTGTGGCCAGGCAGGGGCAAAAACATGTCAAATTCTTTCTGCAACTGGGCTACCTCCCTGAGTTGGGCTGGGGAGAGGTGGTCTCCACAAGGGACCGGAGCAGTGGGCGATGTCAATTTTTCTTTTTTGAACCTCCGGCCCTAGCTCCGCCTTCTCCGGTTTTACCAACGCCACAGGGACCTCATTCCAATGTTTTAATAGATTGAGGTGGTAAATTTGCAATGCTCCACCCCTGTCTGTTCGCCTTGCCTCATAGTTAATGTCCCCGACTCTCCGTGTGACCTCGAAGGGCCCTTGCGCCTTGGTGATCAATTTGGAGCTTGACGTGGGCAATCGGACAAGTACTTTGTCTCTCGGTGTGAACTCTCTAAGGCGTGTGCGCGTGCAGTCGGATTTGACGTTCTTGCGCCTGCCGCAAGTTCTCCTGGGTTGGGGTGGGTGTGTGTGTGTGTGTGAGAGAGAGAGAGAGATTTGGCATGCAGGTTGAGAACATATTGAATTTCGTTCTTACGATATTAAGGTCCCTCCTCCCAATTTTCACATAGCACGTCCAAAATGCCACGCGGCTTGTGCCCATATAATAATTCAAATGGTGAAAAATCTGCGGAGGCTTGCAGCAGGCTTTCGTCTAAACCGGGAACAGGGGCACTGCGCCTTCTTACACTTGGAGTGTGCCCCCTTACTGAAATGCTGATTGAACCCCAGGTCACACTTAGGCCATGCACTTTATATGCTACTGCACAACATGCAATCTTTTCTCAAAACGATCTTTTCTCCGTGAAAACATCCCAGCAGCACCACGTGACAGTGTCTGATCATCAAATACGTTATAATTACTCCAAAAATATTCCAATCATAGTAGATACACCGCCAGATGGTGCAAAAACAATCTGAATTGGCGTTTTCCAGACTGAGGCGCCATGTTTACTTGTCGCGGCTGCTCTCGCGAGATTTGACATGGGTTACATGCAAGGTCAGCTGATTTGTAGAGCGAGATTTCTCGAGACTGGGTGACCTTTCACCCACCGGCGCGGGAGTTTTTGACAAGTAGTTCGCGAGTTGTTTTTGTTGACACTTGGGCATTTAAAGATGTCATCCTGCGGCACAAAATGGAAGAAAGCCAAAGATTGTCCGGGGCAGAAGATTATTACTTTTCTTTTTCAATGTTGACAATTTGTTACAATTTCCATCAGCGAGCCTCAGAATGTCCCATTGTAGCCTCAATTTTTCAAAGGCTTTGCACGGTGGAGGGGGGGACGGACTACCGGCACCATCCCCCCCGCCATGGTGAGTGCCCTCATACTAAATTTTTCTAGAAAAACCCCTGTTGCGGGACTTCTCGTACTGCAGATAACAGGGGCTCAAGCCACTTATCCCAATTACATGCGTCTTCGCTTACGAACTTCCAAATTGTTTTTGAGAGTTCGATTAAAACGTTCCACTAAGCCATCAGTTTGTGGGTGATAGATGCTGGTGTGGATAGGCTTAATCCCCAATAACCCATACAGTTCATGTAGTGTGCGTGACAAATGTAGTGCCTTGGTCTGTCAGGATTTCTTTCGGAATCCCGACCCGGGAGATAAAGCAGAAGAGCGCTTCTGCAATGCTGCGTGCTGAGATATTGTGGAGAGGCACTGCTTCTGGATATCGTGTTGCATAGTCCACCAGAACTAAAAGCGATTATCCCCATGCTGACTGATCTAGTGGCCTGACAAGATCCATCCCAATTCTTTCAAAAGGGGTCTCGATTAAAAGGACTGGCCGTGGGATTTACTAATAGGCATTCACAGCACGCCGCACACCACAGACAGGCATCCCTGGCCAATAGAACCAGGCCATTATTCAGGCTAGTCTTTTATCCTGCCCCAAGTGTCCAGCCATGGGATTAAAGTGAGCCGCCCGGAATGAGTTTCTGATGGCTGTTTGGGATTAATAACTGTTAACTTTTCGCCAGTTTGAGTGTCCTGCGTCACTCTGTATAACCCATCCTTAATAATAGAAAAGTAGGGGAAGGCCAGCGTTGCATTTGGCTGGAGAATTTGACCATCGATTACTCACTGGGTCGAATGCATGCCACAGAGCCCCATCTCACGACTGCTCTAACAGGGAATCTCCAAGAGAGGGAGGAGGGGCGGGGTGCTCCTGATGCGGTGCTGACGTAGACTGCTCTGTGATGGCTTCTTCCACCAATGCTAGTCCGGGGTCTTCCCCAGACGGGTTATTGCAGGACCCACTCCTCACTGTGTCATTAACTCCTTAAAACCCAGCCAATCAGTCCCTAAAATCATAGTGGGTGAGACGAGGGTTAACTGCCGCCTTTTACGCTATGCTTTTCACCCCGAAATAGAATGTGGACAGACACTAGAGGGTAGTTGTGAACATCCCTGTGCGCGCACACCTTCACCACTTGTGCTCTCCCCAATGCCTCACCTTGCGCCAGGCTTTGGTGGATTGAGGTCTGGTTACAGCCGGAATCCACCAAAGCCTAGTACGTATCCCCTTGGACACTTACCGGTATACGATGTGCTCCAGCCCGATCGAGAGTGGTTTCTGGCACGTCGGGGACCCGGACCACCGCCCCCACCTCCATCACAGAGCAATGATTTTGGAGATGTCCCGGCTCCCCGCAGCGCCAGCACACTGGCCCAGGCTCTCCCGCTGCACCGGTGTTACAGACATCACTCACCTGGGGGGGAGAAGACACAGACAAAGAAGGGGAAAATGGGAGGACACCACGGGTGCGCTGGGCTGGCTGAGGGGAGCCGGCCCCCGCAGTGGGGGAACAGGGCAAGGAGGGGGAGAGAGGAAAGAGAAGAGGAAACGTCTTCCTGCCGTCGGAACTGCCGCCATGTGGTCCTCTGCCAGCTCGATAGCTTGGTCCAGCGCTGCCAGGCAATGACACTGGACCCACTCTGCCGGTCCTTCTGGAAGTCACGCAATGAATTGTTAGTGTCACCAGGTCGATAACTCCCTTGGCATTGCAGTCGTCTGCTGTCAGCCACTGCCAGCAGGCGTCCTGGAGTTCTTGCCCAAATGCGAACAGCCGGCCGACCTCCTCCAAGCACAGCGAGCAGAAGTGCTGCCACTGTTGCTCTGGGGAGCAGCCGACACGCTGGAGGATGGCTCTTCGGAGGTCTGCGTACACGAGCCGGCTGTCGGCGGGGAGCTGCAGCGTGGCGAGCTGCGCTTCGCCCATCAGCAGGGGGAGAAGGCATGCTGCGCATTGTTCGACCGGCCAACCCCACGCCTCCGCTGCTTGCTCAAAGAGCGTGAGGAAGGCTTCCGGATCATCGTGCGGACCCATCTTTGTTAGGGTGAGGTGGGGAGGGTCCGCTCTGGTGGCAGGTGTGGACCCCGCCGACGCGAGCAGGTGCCGGAATGCCTGGCGGTCTTCTTGTTGGGCCAGCACCAAGGCTTTGAACCATTCTGGCTCTTTTCAGAGGGCGATCAGCGCGTGATGCTTTTTTTGCTGTGCTATGGCGAGGGCATGGATAAGGTCTTTGAACAGCGAGGACTCCATGGGGCTGTTCCCTTCTGCACTCCCCAATTTTGGCACCACTGTAGACAACTTCTGGATGTGGGTGGAGCACAGAAGTATAGCGGGTGGTTGTTTGCTTCGGAGTCCTTTTTTTTTTTTTTTTTTAATTTCTGCTTTTCAGCTCATACACGTACACACAGACTATTATCAAGTTCTCGGCGCCAATCTCCCCTCCTCTCTCTCCATTTATAGGGCGCAGTCACTGTAAGAGACACGCACACGTTGACAACAGGTGTAGCGATACGACCACTCACTTTCCCTGACTCTGCCCTCCATTCACAGACCGATGCTCGGCCACGCCCTCGCTGCCACAGTACACAATGTCTGACTGTGGATTGGTGGAGTCCAAACTCTTTAGAGATGGTTTTATAACCTTTTTCAGCCTGATGAGCATCAACACTTTTTTTTTTTTCTGAGGTCCTCAGAAATCTCCTTTGTTTGTGCCATGATACACTTCCACAAACATGTTGTGAAGATCAGACTTTGATAGATCCCTGTTCTTTAAATAAAACAGGGTGCCCACTCACACCTGATTGTCATCCCATTGATTGAAAACACCTGACTCTAATTTCACCTTCAAATTAACTGCTAATCCTAGAGGTTCACATACTTTTGCCACTCAGATATGTAATATTGGATAATTTTCCTCAATAAATAAACGACCAAGTATATTTTTTGTGTCATTTGTTAACTGGGTTCTCTTTACTTTTAGGACTTTTGTGAAAATCTGATGGTTTGGGTCATATTTGTGCAGAAATGTAGAAAATTCTAAAAGGTTCACAAACTTTCAAGCACCACTGTAATCAAAGTAAAGTCTTTCATGTCCAGGATGTAACACCACAAAATGTGTAAAAATTCAAGGGGGTGAATGTGCCCAAAGAGCTGTAAATTTGACTGCTTTTTTTTTTTTTTTGGGTGCCCCACTCAGTTTTGGGTAACCGTGAGTTAAAACTGTAGTAATGTAGTTTTGTCCTGTTCCAGATGCAGTTCATGTGAAGCCGCAGCAAGTGTTGGTTCCTGAGGACAAATCGCACAGTCTCCAGTCTCAAACCTTTTAATCTGTTTACTGTTTGACACTGCACAAAGGGTGTGGCCCCAGTACTGACCCGGATAGGAAGCAGGGTGGGTGTGTGGGTTTTGGGGTAAAGGGGTGGTGTATAAGTGACACAAGGCATGGCAAGTCTTTTGTAATTTGTCTAACAGTAAGCCAGCTGCAGGTGTTTTTCCCCTGGACCTGACTGATCAGCATCTGTAAAACCACATGGGTAATTTCAAGCTAGGGAAGAGGGATATAAAGACTTTGTGGGAACACTACACATTTTTAACTTGAATAAGAGACCAGGGTGGGGCTGGAGTTGAACACACACACACAGATCAGCTATCAATTTCCATAATTTACCCACCATCCTATAGAAATGGTGACTTCAGTTTATTATTCTTTTTTTCCATGTTATTACATTTGCAATAGACATTCCTTGTGTATTTATTTATGATTTACCCACTGAAGGCATGACAGAAAAATGACCGTATCAACCTCTTCCTTAATGGGAGGTGTATATGAATTATGCTTTCATGTGTATGATTGGAGATGTAGATTGTGTATTAAAGAATCTGAGGAAGAAATCAAACCCTCTGTAAACTGAATCACAGAGCACTAAGTATTCTTTGAACCTCATTCCTCCCTTGTATTTTGTAAAGGAAATGGGAGGAGAGTACACAATTTATTAATGCTGTGCCTAGTTTTGTTTGTTTTCAAGGGAACATTTATCAGACTGGTATCACATTTTGTGATTCTGCAGCATTGTGTAGGGGAGGAACTGTTTTTTGCTTTATGCTTGGCATGTCCTTATTTTACATTGACCATTATATAGCTGCCTTTCCAACTTGAATGTGCAAAGTAGCCTTTATGCTTGGGCCATCTTTCTTCTACTGGCACTAGGGGGTGCTTTCACTGAAGTAGGAGCACAGGGAAATGGGTGTATGTTGCAGGTTGCCATCAGGGTGGGGTTGTTAGTATCTTTTGTAAATTTAGCAGTAGAACACAGGAAAGAGAAGCACTGTTGATCAGTGCTTTGTGTAAATAAACTCAGACCCTGTCCAATAGGCGAGCGTGTGAAAGATGGTCCCAAGATTGAAGTGATTTATTTCCATTGATTTTAGCATACTTGCTGCGTTTTTCCTTGCAGATTCTATTTTTGTGTATATACAATGTACATGAACAGAACTTGGTTTTGTTTTTTGTTTTCAAAATAAAGGAGCAGCTTCCACAAGAGCCATGGGTTTTATTTACAACAGGCTTACATAGGAATATGGATGTTATTCATTTGAGATTCATAGTTATTATATGCAGGTATTGTTTATTACAGATTAGGGTTGGACAAATCATAAGCATATTTATTCCACCAGATAAGTGAGCTCTACTGTGCTCTTCAGACCCAAGATTTGGTTTCCTGGATACTCAGTGACCTAAGCTAAAAATGGCAAGTGCTGCTTTTAGGTACTGCCTAAATATCTATATTTTATAACCTTAAGTATGCTGCTGTCTAGTAAATCTTGGAGTAGTCAAGCTAAGACTTGAGTCCTGCAGCATGCGGTATAATTTTTGTTCAAATGTGTTCAAGCTAATCATTTAAACAGGTTTTAGTGAAAGTTCCAGCCTAACTCTATATATATATATATATATATATATATATATATATATATATATATATATATCTCAAAAACCTTAAATTTATCCCTCAGTCTTTGGGTATTCACATGCATGTTCTGATGCTTGGACATTGCCCACTCCATAAGCCTCTCCTAATATCGCATAATTCACAATAGAAATGGTTCTGGACATCAGGCACACTGTCTGCACTTTGCCTGCACCCCACCCATTTATTTATTTATGATTGCTGAAGATGGCCACAGTATTTTAAACCAAATCTGGTGTCCTTATTATTATCTGGGGGGATGATATGGCAAAATATAAAAAATAATCATTGTCTTTTCTGAAGATTTGGTGAATGGTTGATGTAAGTGGTCAGGTTCCGTCCTGATGAGTTCTGCTAAGAGTCAGATCACACCTCAGCCAGTATATGCAAAAGGGAGAGTGGTTCAGAAAAATGAAAAGCAGAGTTTAGAGTATAAATGTATGTTTACTGGAACTTTTTGCGAATGATGTTTGCTGTGACAGACCCATTTTGTGTTTGGATCAGGCCCAGGTGTGTTAACGTGTCCAAATCCACAGGATCAGATGGCAAAGGACAAAGGGGTATGGGCTGGCTAACGACACTCATCAGCCTCTGCTCCAAAAGGCCCAGGTGCAGCAGTTCCTACACACACAGACAAGCATTCACTTTTTGGTCATAGGAACAAGGCTAGTCAGTGTGTCTGAGCAATGCCAGGCTCATCTATATTCCTGCCAGGCAATGGGGAAAATTAAGTTTCCACACTTCACCTACACATCACACTCTCAGCCATAATGAAGATAGGAAGTGTATTAGTACTTTAAGAGCTTGCATATGTTTGACAAAAGTCAGAATTTAACTTGATTTCTTTAATTCTTTAATTGTTAAAGGTGAAGGATATTCTGTTGATCATTAAGTTGTGGAGATCATGTTGACTAGTTAATATGAAGGCTAACCTTGGCAAAGAGAACCTTTTGATCAGATCTGATATCTATATCTAAAATATATAAAAAATAGATTGTGTGTGTATGTGTATGTGGAGTGGTCGACCAACCAAGATCATTCCAAGAGCAAGGCATGTCATAGTTGGCGGTCACAAAGGACCCCAGGGTAACTTCTAAGCAACTGAAGGCCTCGCACATTGGCTAATGTTCATGAGTCCACCATCAGAACACTGAACAACAATGATGTGCAAGGCAGGGTTGCAAGGAGAAAGCCACTGCTTTCCAAAAAGAACATTTGCTGCTCATCTGCAGTTTGCTCAAGATTATGTGGACAAGCCAGAAGGCTATTGGAAACATGTTTTGTGGATGGATGAGACCAAAATAGAACTTTTTTTGTTTAAATGAAGTGTTTGGAGAAAGGAAAACACTGCATTCCAGCATTGAACCTTATCCCATCTGTGAAACATGGTGGTGGTAGTGTCCTGGTTTGGGCCCGTTTTGCTGTATCTGGGCCAGGACGGCTTGTCGTCATTGATGGAGCAATGAATTCTGAATTATACCAGCGAATTCTAAAGGAAAATGTCAGGACATCTTTCCATGAACTGAATTTCAAGAGGAGGTGGGTCATGCAGCAAGACAACGACTCCTAAGCACACAAGTCGTTTTACCAAAGAATGGTTAAAGAAGAATAAAGTTAATGTTTGGGAATGGCCAAGTCAAAGTCCTGAACTTAATCCAATGGAAATGTTGTGGAAGGACCTGAAGCGAGCAGTTCATGTGAGGAAACCCACCAACATCCCAAGCTGTTCTGTATGGAGGAATGGGCTCAAATTCCTCCAATCCAGTGTGCAGGACTGGTCAACAGTTACCAGAAATGTTTAGTTGCAGTTATTGCTGCACAAGGGGGTCACACCAGATACTGAAAGCAAAGGTTTACATACTTTTTGCCACTTCAATATGTAATATTGGATCATATTCCTCAATAAATAAATGACAAAGTATATTTTTGTTTCACTTGTTTAACTGGGTTCTCTTAATCTACTTTTAGGACTTGTGTGAAAATCTGTTTTAGGTCATTTATGCAGAAGTATAGAAAACTCTCTAAAGGGTTCACACTATTTATTTTTTAAATATGGAGAACTAATTAAAGTAGTAACAAGACTGCAGCAACCTCTAATTTTGGTTTAAATTTTTGCCTGACAAAGATTGAAGGTTAAAAACCCCATTTTATTATGCAGAAACATTCTGGTTTCAAAATATTTTTGTTTTAAAAAGGCAAAGAACTCACATTGAGGTCGCTCTGGTTGCCATCCAGCAGTGTGCGGAGATGGTGAGTAGGGGAGGAGGGCTTGCAGCTGTGATCAGTTTCATCTTCCTCCAGCTCCCCAGACTGGTGGTGCTGTTCCTTCCCAGTTTCCGCTGTGTTTGAGAGAGAAGGGGGGGCATCAACACAGATTGGAGATGTTGGTAGCAGATGATAGAATGATGCTTGTCCACAACAGGAAGTATCCAGCGATGATGTGCCTAATAAGGTTGGCAGTCACTGACTCCATTTCACTGATAGTCATTTATCTTATGTAGAATGGAGTTGGAGGATGTCACTCAGGTCTTGTCAGAAGAACTGATTTGAGGGTTGTTTAACTCATGGTACATTTAATTTGTAAATGAATACAGTTCCACTAAACTGCTGCTGGTAACAATTTCTGGTGCAAGTGTTTTAATTTGATTCTATTTCACAGGAATTCCTTTCGAGCTTTCAGTAATTGCATATTTATCTGTTCAACTGGTAAGTTGAGTAATTGAAATTGCTTAAACATGCAAAACATTCAAATAAAATTTGTGGCTGATGTTATGAGGTGATTTCTGAAAAACTGTACTTGTATACGTGGATCAGCCATAACATTAAAACTACTGACATGTGAAGTGAATAACATTTTGTTCTCTTGCTGTCTAATATACCTCTTCACAGGTGCCATTGCCAAGATGGTCAGTTCTTGAAGTTGATGTGTTGGAAGCAGGAAAAACGGGCAAGTATAAGGATCTGAACAACTTTGACAAGGTTAAAATGGTGATTGCTACATGACTGGCTCAGATTATGTCTGAAACAGCAGGTCTTGTGAGGTGTTCATGCTGTATAGTTACCACCTACCAAATGTGGTTCAAGGAAAGGTGACTGAACCGGTGACAGGGTCATGGGTGTCCAAAGGCTCACTGAACTACTGTAGCACAAATTGTAGAGAATGTTGATGCTATGAAGAAAGGTCTCGGAACACACTGCATATCGGGCTTCATGGTTGCAGACTAGTCAAATTGCCCATGCTGACCCGTCCACCGCCGAAATCCTCTACAGTGGGTACATGAGCATCGGAACTGGATCATGGAGCAGTAGAAGTAGGCCTGGTCTGATGAGTTATGTTTTCTTGTACATCACGTGAACAGCTGAGTGCATGTGTCACCTTACTTGGAGAAGAGATGGCACCAGGATATGAAGAAAGAAAGCTGGTGGATGTGGTGTGATGCTCTGGGCAATGCTCTGCTGGGGAACCTTGGGTCCTGGCATTGTGGGTGTTACTTTCACATGTACTACCTACCAAAACATTGTTGGAGACCAAGTACATCCCTTCACATACCTGCCAACCTGTACGCATCTTGCATAGCCGCTACGAATTTTTACCTCATTGTACGACTGTACGTTTTCACATTAAAAAGTACGCATATCGTCCGAACTCTCATTTCAGTCAAGTTCTCGCTGAAGTTGATACTGCTGATCTGTGAGAAAACTCAAAGCCAGAATGGAACGCTTTGCCCAATCCCCCCGCCCCTCTTCCAGAGTGTGTGGCTCTGCCCTCTTCAGCCCCTCCCCTTCCTCCTTTGCATCTCTGACTTGAGTGCAGCGGTGCAGCCAGGTGACTAGAGCGAGTCGGGGATTGAAACGTCGGTTAGAGACGTCGTTTTTATATTTGTAACAGAAACTGTTGTTTCACGTGTACTCGAGCTTCCTAGCCGTTATTTTGTGCATTTACAACACCAACAGTACAGGCTAGTTCTTCATTTAACTTCGAAGCCGTCACTCGAGGTTGCATATTCGATGCGGTAACCAACGAAACCTGATTACAATTCCTCTCGCGCTCTCATTGAATCACTATGATAAGTACCACTTTATTGATGTGCTCAACAAAACGTAGCGTGTTTGTATATCTTAAGGGCAGTCGGTAACTTCTGTCAATGGTAGCCTAGAATGTTTGCAGATGATGTGAAGTCAAAAATTGGTCATCCCTCTTATGAAAAAACCTGCATGGTACTGCAGTATCAAATGCTTTTTTATACAGTATTCCTGCAGTAAATGCAATATTTCGAATGCAAATGCAATAGTTTGCACATGAAAAAGGCATACTACAAAATACTGCAGTGTACTGTATAATGCAATATTTTTACTGTATAATGCAATATACTTCCAACATGTTAAAAAATGCAAAAGTCTAAACCTATTGCATGGGAAATTTGTGCATACCATGTTTTGTGTTGAAAGTGCCTTTTTTACATACTGTATTAGTTTAATGTGTTATTTATTTTGAAAGAGTGGCTCTGGTTTAATTTCATTTCATTTGCACATGTATTTAATGTTTGTTGTGCTTTTCAAAACAGAAGTTCCCAAGAGCCATCAATAACAGTTTCCCAAAGTCTATCAATAGGGATGTTTTACAAAACTGGACTATGTTCCCAAGGTCAATCAATAAAACTGGATTGAAAGTGTGTTTTTGGTCTGCTGGTTGTGGTCTGTGGGGACGCATGCCCGCTGGGTTGGGGTGAGGTTGACGCGAGGGGGGGTACACTCATGAAATTGTAAAATTGTACTCATTTTTTTTTTTTCAAGGTTGGCAGGTATGCCTTCATGGTAACGTTATTCACTTATGGCAGTGGTCTCCTTCAACAGGATAATGTGCCCTGCCACACTGCAAAAATTGTTGAATGGTTTGAGGAAGATGAGTTCATGGTGACTCTTTTGCTGGATAAAAAATGTCAGATCCATGGAGGCCCCACGTCGCAACTTGCAGGACTTGGATCTGCTGCTAAAGTCTTGGTGCCACCTTCAGAGGTCATGTGGAGTGTATGCCTGGATGGATTAGAGCTGTTTTTTGGCATAAGGGGGACCTACACAATGTTAGGCAGGTGCTGGTTGATATACTAGTGCATCTCAAAATATTGGAATAATGAAAGTTCATTTTTTCATAATTCAAAAAGTTAAACTTTTCATTACATGTAAAGTATTTCAAGGCTCTTATTTTGATTATGGCTTATTGCTCATGAAAAACAAATACAGGATCTCAAAATGAGTTTCGTTTTGAGTTTGAGTAAAACAGTATAAATACTGTGTATCTCAGTCAAGTTCAGTACACACAACTACAGTCATGGGGAAGACTGCTGACTTGACATAACCTTCTGGACAATCAGCGACACCCTCCACAAGTAGAGTAAGCCACAGGTTATTGGTGAGGAGGCTGGCTGGAAAAGGTGCATAAGCAACAGGGATGACCAGAGCCTTGAGAGGACTGTCAAGAAAAGTCAATTCAGTAACTTGGTAGAGTTTCACAGACTGGGCTGAGGCTTGTCTCAGGTGCATCAAGAGCCAGCACACACTGACGTCTTCAGGAAAGGGTTAACAACTGTCTCATTTCTAATATAAAGCCACTCCTGAACCAGAGACTTCAGAAGTGTCTTACCTGGCCTAAGGAGAGAAAGAACTGGACTGTTGCTCAGTGGACTTGATAAAAGAGTGGACAATGGATTTCTGATTATGTGCTTATAATCATCAAAACTAAAACACAGCTTTGAAATATTTCACTTTACAAGTAATGAATTGAAGATAAGTTTATTTTTAAATTACAAAAAAAGCTTGCATGATATTCCAATATTTTGAGATGCACGAGTATATTTAACCAAATTAACATGGAAATGTTTTGTCTAGCTTATTTCTAACCTTGTTTTGGCTATCTACCTGTAGTGATGACTTGTAGCCCAAATGAATTAAGTAAGGTTTGAAAAATCTTATAACTTCTTACATACACCTTTTATATAAAATATCAGAACTAAACTTTGATCCCCCCCCAACAACTTCCTCCTTTTTCACTTTTGGTATTAACCATACTTAATGTTGAAAATTTATTTGTGATTGAGATGCAGATAAGACATCTTTCTGTCCAGAGAAGCCTGTGGTTTTCAAAACTATACATAGTTGCAAATGTCAAGATGTGAAAGGTATTTTCCAGGCTGCCATACATCTAGTGTACTTTTAGACTAATGGATTTGATTTGGCAGATGAATTAATAATAATAATTTGACGACCAAGGTTTTTTTTTCCCCTACTAAAATCAGGCAGACTCTTACCTTGAAGTGTTGGACCTTGCTTAGTTACCATTCTCTGAGCACCCTCTTGTGGTCTATAAAGTGTAGGCCTAACACTAGGAAAATTTAATGAGAGTTTATATGGAAGGATCACCTGGTCTTCCAAGAAGGCGGAGTTTCTGCTCCAAGTCTTCAGCCTGTGTCAGGAACACATTGCTGTCGCAAAATTAGGAGGGGTTAGAATTCAGTCTACTTTAGGTAGTGATTTTCCAATCACAATCCTCGGAACCTGAAGCTATACACAATTTTATTCTCTTTAATACACCTGATTCTGTTCATCTATGAACAGACCATTTTGTGAAATGGGTCACTAGTATGGGGTATGCCAAGATTTTGATACACTGAGTCGCAGGGGGACTAAGGGGAATATCCGTGGCCAAGAGCAGAGGTTCCCAAAGTGTGGATCAGGTATTCCCAGGTGGTGTTGGTATTTTTGTTACTGTGGTACAGTGCTCAGTGTAAATGAGTACACCCCCTTTGAAAAGTAACATTTTAAACAATATCTCAGTGAACACAATTTCCAAAATGTTGACGAGACAAAGTTTAGTATAACATCTGTTTAACTTGTAAGGTTAATAATATAACTTAGGCCCTGTCCACACAGCAACGGATTCAGGTGAATCTGATAAAATTGTTTATCATTTCGGCCTGGCGTCCACACGGCACTGGCATTTTGGGTGCCCCAAAACGAAATCTTTTGAGAACGGGTTCCAGAGTGGAAAGATCTGGCAATGGCGCCATTGCGAAGTCGTCTGGATGAGTAGAACGGATTTGTTTACGATGACGTCACAACCACGTGCTTCACGCCGGGTAGAAGTGTAACGAACTCGATGCGAGTTGTCAACAAATCCTATAACTTGGTTCATGAAACGCGCTTACAAAATATTTTCACTGTGAATATTTATTGTGCAATGGTGCAAAGTGAGAGAGAGAGAGAGAGAGAGAGAGAATAGCCCTTAGGGCAGAGTCAATCCCGCCAGCAAAAATAGGGAAAAAAAAGGAGCGATCTCACCTCTTCAGATGTTGGTTTAAGTCCTACAATACATTCCTCAAAAAGGGCGTAGAAGAACAAATTAATCCATCAACGTGTAGCATTCAATTTATTCCGGACCATTAAAGACGCCGCCTTCCGCGTAGAATCATACATCATGCTCGACGCCATATTGGATGGGGCAAAGCGGAGAATAAAGATGCCTCATTCATGTGCTGTGTTTAACTGTACCGACAGGTTTGCCATCCAAACGAGATCACATGGGATTACCTTTCACAGGTGAGACTGGAAAAATACTTTTCATTGTATTTGGTCATTATAACGTAATTTTACAAACAGATTTTTCTGACTGTGGCTAATATGAAGACTCGCGCATAATAGTTTATGCGCATGCGTCCTTACTACTTCTATTATTCTGGTGTCTCCGATGGGACCGTCTTACAGCGCACCTAGAGGTGTGGCATGTGTATTGCATCGTTTTCAGCAAGCGTTGCGTTGCCATATGTACCTGATATTTTACTGATCCGTTGCCCATGTGGACACGATTTTTTTTTTTTTTTTTTAAATCTCGTTGTCGTGTGGATGTAGCCTTAGAGGCTGTCCACACGGCAACGGATTCAGGTGAATCTGATAAAATTGTTTATCGTTTCGGCCAGGCGTCCACACGGCACCGGCGTTTTGGGTGCCCCAAAACGAGAACGGGTTCCAGAGTGGAAAAATCTGGCAACGGCGTCGTTGCGAAGTCATCTGGATGAGTAGAACGGATTTGTTTACGATGACGTCACAACCACATGACTAGAACAAGCAGCACTCTCGCTGTTTTGTATGAGCCACTGCATTGCATTCACTTTTGTATACAGCTTTTCTTTTAAATAAACAAGTAACTGAACCATTTCTTGAATTTCTTTTTTTTATTGGATAAGACTGCTTTTCAAAACGTTCACACAATATAAAAAGTTATATAAATTATATAAAATGCGATATTTTTTAAAATAAAATCTCGTTGCCATTGTCCTGACAACGGCAATGAGATTTTATTAAAAAAATATCACGTCCACATGGGCAATGGATCAGTAAAATATCAGGTACATATGGCAACGCAACGCTTGCTGAAAACGATGCAATACACATGCCACACTTCTACATGCGCTGTAAGACGGTCCCATCGGAGACACCAGAACAATAGAAGAAGTAGGATGCATGCGCATAAACCTCTTCCTCTACCCGGCGTGAAGCACTCACAGGAACACACAACAACAACAAGATGATGGCTGCGACTACGCGAGGAAATCGTGCCTTTTGTGTGTACAAATTAGTTTTATTAGTGTGCATAGTTTTATATAACTTAATTTTCTTGTGTGTGAACATTTTGAAAAGCATTTTTATATAATTTATATAACTTTTTATATTGTGTGAACGTTTTGAAAAGCAGTCTTATCCAATAAAAAGAAATTCAAGAAATGGTTCAGTTACTTGTTTATTTAAAAGAAAAGCTGTATACAAAAGTGAATGCAATGCAGTGGTTCATACAAAACAGCGAGAGTGCTGCTTGTTCTAGTCATGTGGTTGTGACGTCAACGTAAACAAATCCGTTCTACTCATCCAGACGACTTCACAACGGCGCCGTTGCCAGATTTTTCCACTCTGGAACCCGTTCTCAAATATCGTTTTGGGGCACCCAAAACGCCGGTGCCGTGTGGACGCCAGGCCGAAACGATAAACAATTTTATCAGGTTCACCTGAATCCGTTGCCGTGTGGACAGGGCCTTAGATTACACATTTTTCAGTTTTACTCAAATTAGGGTGGTGCAAAAATGAGTACACCCCACAACAAAAACTACTACATCTAGTACTTTGTATGGCCTCTATGATTTTCTTTATGACAGCACCAAGTCTTCTAGGCATGGAATGAACAAGTTGGTGACGTTTTGCAACATCAATCTTTTTCCATTCTTCAACAATGACCTGTTTTTGGTGGGAGCTAAAATTAGAGATTAATCAATGTTTCCATAGGTATTATTCAAGGCTCTATACCACAGAATCTAGTAATGATGAATCTCTGTTTGACCCTTTTTTTTTTTTTAAGCAACCTTAACATTCCCAAAATTGATGAAGAAATTGCCACCAACTTGGAGTCCATTTTCCAAGGAAGAATTTATTACTGCAACCAGGTCCATGCAAAATGGGAAATCCCCTGGACCGGATGGATATCCGAGCGAATTCTTTAAAAATTTTGCCAATGAACTTGCTCCAATCCTACTTCTAGTCTATGAAGAATCATTTGACTCTGGCTCACTACCTGAAACTACGAGACAAGCTGTTATTAATCCATAAAAAAGGTAAAAACAAACTAGAATGCAGCTCTTTTCGACCAATCTCTTTCTTGAACGTTGACAGTAAATTATTAGCCAAAATGTTAGCCCTCCGCTTAGAAAATGTTCTACCCTCTGTGGTTTCCGATGATCAGACTGGTTTTATTAAAAATCGTCAGTCATTTTTTAATATACGCAGATTAATGAATATCCTTTATAATCCCACTCCACAAGACACTCCTGAGGTGCTTTTATCACTCGATGCTGAGAAAGCGTTTGATCGGGTGGAGTGGGATTATCTCTTTTACACTCTAAAAAAAAAAAATTTGGGATTTAGTGCAAAGTTCGTATCTTGAATTCATGTTCTCTACTCTCTTCCATTAGCAGCGATTCACACAAACAATAACTTATCCTCCTTCCCATTGCGCCGTGGGACCAGGCAAGGCTGCCCTGTATCGCCACTCCTATTCGCTCTGGCGATTGAACCTCTAGCGATTGCCCTACATGACAATATCTTAAAGGCATACAGAGGAATAACACCGAACATAAGGTATCCCTTTACACAGACGATATGCTTTTGTACTTATCTGAACCACTAAGCAGCCTACCATTAACACTTGCCCTATTGGATACATTTGGGAAAATATCTGGTTATACAATAAACACACAAAAAAGTGAGCTTATGCCTATAAATCTTGCTGCCAAACAGACTGTGCTTAATTCACTGCCCTTTAAAATAAGTAAAGAAATTTAAATATTCAGGTATCTGGGTTACACATTTTAAGCATCTCTACAAAGCCAATTTCCCCCCGCCCCCCCACTTGTTGAATCTATGAAAAATGATCTTGATCGCTGGAACCTATTGCTGTTCTCATTAGGAGGCAGAATTAACACTAAAATGATTGTGCTACCTAGATTTTTGTATCTGTTCCAGTGTATTCCTATCTTCTTGACAAAATCCTTTTTTTTTTTTTTTTTTTTTTTGCTTATTGACAAACTGTTATCCTCATTCATCTGGAATAAAAAAAATTCCACGAATACAAAACATTTTACAGCGGTACCGTGAACATGGAGGACTATCTTTACCCAACTTACAATATTATTACTGGTCGGCTAACATGCGCACTATGCTACATTTGGCTTAACCCAAAGTGGTTGCGGCTGGAAAAGTCGACATGTGAACCTGCCTCTTTACATGCTTTACTTTGCTCTAAGCTCCCACTACCAGAACCTATATCCAGATGTTCTATAAATCCAGTTGTTAAGCACTCCTTGAAGATATGAGCACAGTTCAGACGAGCATTTTCACTTAACTTGTTAATTAATGCCCCTATATCAAGAAACAATATGTTTAAACCTTCCATCATAGATGGATCCTTTGATATCTGGACCAGGAATGGATTAGCTACTTTAAAAGACTTCTATATTGATAAGAATTTTGCATCATTTGAGCAATTGAGATTAAAATATAAAATTCCCAACACACACTTCAAGTACCTGCAACTTTGTTTCCTCAGAATTGGCTCAATTTCCATCTATCCCGCCCGGCTCTCTCCTTGACTCTCTTTTAGAGCTTAGCTCCAACCGTAAAGGGCTTATCGGAAAAATTTACACGTCACTCATTTCTTATGACTTGGAACCCTTGACATGTTTAAAAAACCAATGGGAAGAAGAGTTAGGCATAGAAATTACTGAGGATATGTGGGATTCCACATTAGATGGGATACATTGATCTTCAATTTGCTTAAGACATAAAGTAATACAGTTCAAGATTGTACATAGGTTACACTGGTCTAAAGCGAGACTGGCAAAGTTGACACCAAATATTGACCCTAACTGTGACCGCTGTGGAGCAGCAACAGCCACTTTATCGCACATGTTCTGGATCTGCCCAAAATTAGCAGAGTTCTGGCAATCTATATTCAAATTCTTTTCTGACCTACTAGGAATACCCATGGAACCTCTTGCCATAACAGCAATTTTTGGTGTAGTACCGCAGGATTTCTGCCCCACTCGACATAGCAAAAACATGATAGCCTTTGCTATGCTACTGGCTAGAAGACTCCTATTGCTTAAATGGAAAGATAAATCTCCTCCAACCTTCAATCAGTGGATCAGAGACCTTCTGCACCATCTGACTTTAGAAAAAATCCGCTATGCCACAAGAGGCTGTGCCCTCAATTTCTATACTATATGGCAACCAGTTTTAGATCATGTTGAAAAGATAGATGCCTCAGACAGGGGCGCCACCAGAAATTTTGGGCCCCATGAAAGATTAGAATTTTGGGCCCCCCAACTTTGCCCACCCTCGTCACAATTGCACTATTGTCATTATTTGACTTTTGATAGCCCATGGACCTTGAGTTTGTGACTTTGTTATTACATTTTATGTATTAACCTACCAGGGACTAGATGAAAACTGGTCAGTGACTAATTCTGGTGCATTTACAATCACAAATGAAAATTCAAGATTTTGCCACATGCCTTCTTGTGCTAGGACAATTGGTAGTGAAATGTGTGATGTGACTGCTAATAAATCATAGAAAAAGTTTTCTCCAGCTCCTCAATTTGAAACCAATGGTTTAGAACGTGTAAACATTCCACACACGTAACCATGTCAAACACTTGACTGGTGTCCGTTATTAGCAACACTTTAATCTAGCAAACTGTATATGGCGCTCAATCCTAAAGCATTTATGGGTTGTATTGCTGCTTACCTCCTTCTCCAAAGGGGGGTTCAGTGGTTTGGTAGGGCGGAGGTCCCCCTGAGGCTGAATCTGTGCATATTTAGGGCACCCCATTAGTTATGAAACTGGTTATTAGCACTAGTTATTAGCACCAGCATAACGTAATATTTCATCTTGTTTATCACACAAGTCAGTTCAGTTATTAAAATGGAAAAAATGTCACTGTACAAACTGTAAAAGTGTTCTCTTGATAGGCTAATCCATCCACGTTCATACTGTTCATTTACCATTCGCTAATATTTTTGAACACATATGTGAGCGATAGCTACCTTTCTTTGGGAAAAACTGAGTGACCAGTTGCCTGCCTCTCCGGTCCCTCTCAGCTTTCAGCTGCCTTTCTTTACGTTTTTGACAGCCACTCTTCATATTTAGTGATCATAGACTGTACGCACTCCACTGCTGGCTGGCTGGCTGCTGCACCACGACACAGCAGCAAGTAGCGTTGCACTGATCAGCACACAGATTTAACGCATCGCGCTTCTACCAGAACTGGACCGTACCATTTCGCAAAAGGGGGAGGGTTAAATGACAATATGTTGAAGAACTCAAGAAATAGACAACCTTGTTCAATTAGCTCATTTTACCAGATGGAATATTGCATTGTTATTTCAAAAGTCTTATTAAAATCATTAAAAGCATATTATCAGCCCCTTAAAGGGCCCCATGGCAGTGCTGGGCCCCTAGAATTGTTCTAACCTTTACCCCCCTGGCGGCGCCCATGGCCTCAGACATCTTAAATGTGTAGATGTAACCCCTCCTTTTTGTGTGTGAGAGAGATTTTTGTTTTATTTTATATTTTGTTTGTCTTTTTTAAAATTATGTACAATTATTACTGAACCTGTGCTGTATCATGGATTCGTGGTGGTGCAGTGGGGTTGTGTGGCAGTGGGGGCGTGGTCAAGCGTCGGTCTGTGACCGGAGGTCAGAGTCAGGGAAGGTAAGTGGCAGAATCACTACACCTGATGTGAATTAACCTGTTTGTGTCTCTTCCCAGGAGCCACGCCCTATTTAAGGAAGAGAGCGAGAGCAGAGCGGGCTCTCTCCCGACCAGAACGCGTGTGTGTGTATATGTATAAGTAAACGTATGGAAGCTGAAAAGCTGACAATAAAGAGTTATTGAGAACTCAGTACTGGCCTGCCGTGCTTCTGTGCTCCACCCACCTAGAACACTTGTTACAGTGGTGCCGAAACCCGGGACGAGCGCAGGAGAGAACAGCCCCGTGGAGTCCTCCCCCTTCAAGGACCTGGTCCATGCCCTCGCCACGGCCCAACAGAGCCAGCACCAGGCGCTGGTCGCCCTCCGTCAAGAACAGGAGCAAAGGATCGAGGCCCTGGTGCTGGCACAGCAGGAAGATCGCCGGGTGTTCTGGCACCTACTCGCGTCGGGGTCCACCACCTCCACCACCGCAGGCCCTTCCTACCTCACCCTGACGAAGATGGGCCTGCACGATGACCCCGAGGCCTTTCTCATTCTCTGAGCAGGCAGCAGAGGCGTGGGGTTGGCTGGTGGAACAGCGCGCGGTGCGCCTCCTCCCCCTCCTCACGGGCGAGGCGCAGCTGGCCGCGCTACAGCTCCCCGCCGACAGCCGACTGGTCTACGCGGACCTCTGCAGGGCCGTCCTCCAGCGCGTGGATCGCACTCCGGAGCAGCAGCGGCAGCGCTTCCACGCACTGCGCCTGGAGGAGGTTGGCCAGCCGTTCGTGTTTGGCCAGCAACTCCGGGACGCCTGCCGCCAGTGGCTGAGGGCCGACAACCGCAACGCTGAGGAGATCATCGATCTGGTGGTACTGGAGCAGTTCGTCGCTCAACTCCCAGAGGGAACCGCGGAGTGGGTCCAGTGCCATCGCCCGGCATCGCTGGATCAGGCCATTGAGCTGGCGGAGGACCATATGGCGGCCGTTCCAACCGCAGGACAGTGTGTCTCCCCTCCCCTCTCTCTCTCTCTCTCTCTCCCTCCCCCTCTTCTGTTCCTCTCCCTCGCCCCATTCCCCCAAAGTGGAGGCGGGGGCCGACTCCACCCCGGCCAGCTCCCCGCACCCGCGGTGTCCTATCTTCTACTTCCGCGTCTGTGTCTTCCCCCCCTCAGGTGAGTGATATCCGGAACACCGGTGCAGAGAGAGAGCCCGGGCCGGTGTCCTGGCGCTGCGGGGAGCCGGGGCACCTCCAGCATCAGTGCTCGGCAATGGAGGCGGGTGTGGTGGTTCAGATCCCTGACACGCCAGGAGCCGCCCTCGATCGGGCCGGAGCATATCACATACCGGTGAGTATCCAAGGGGATACATATCAGGCTTTGGTGGATTCCGGCTGTAATCAGACCTCAATCCACCAAAGCCTGGTGCAAGACAAGGCATTGGGGGGAGCACAATTGGTGAAGGTGTTGTGTGCACACGGGGATGTTCATAGCTACCCTTTAGTGTCAGTTCACATTCTGTTTCGAGGGGAGAAATTTATAGTAAAGGCGACGGTTAATCCTCGCCTCACCCACTCTATAATTTTGGGGACGGATTGGCCGGGATTTCGGGATTTAATGAGTCATCTAGTGAAGAGTGGGTCCTGTTTAATAAAGGGAGGTCCCGGTGTCGCGTTGGCAGGAGCAGCTGTCACAGAGCCGTCTACGTCAGCTCCGCGTCAGAGTGAGGAGCCACCGGCTCCTCCTCTCTCTCTCGGGGAATCCCTCACGGATTTTCCATTAGAGCAGTTGCGAGACAAGACTCTGCGGCATGCGTTTGACCAAGTGAGAGTAATCGATGGTCAAACGCTCCCGCCGAACACCACCCCGTCCTTCCCTTACTTCACGATTATGAAGGATAGATTATACCAAGTGATGCAGGACACTCAGACTAAAGAGCGAGTCACGCAGCTTTTGATTCCAAAGAGCCGCCGGGAATTGGTATTCCAGGCGGCTCACTTTAATCCCATGGCTGGACATTTAGGGCAGGATAAGACACTAGCCCGAATAATGGCCCGATTCTATTGGCCGGGGATTCGCGGCGATGTCCGTAGGTGGTGTACGGCATGCCACAAATGCCAGTTAGTAAATCCAGCGGCCGTTCCAAAAGCGCCTTTGCGGGGCGTCGTGGCTCGGGTGGTTGAGGCGCCATGCCATGAATGCGGGCGACCTGGGTTCGATTCCGGCCCGAGGTCATTTCCCGATCCCTTCCCGTCTCTCTCTCCCGCTCATTTCCTGTCTCTGCACTGTCCTGTCCAATAAAGGTGCAAAAAGCCCAAAAAAAATCTAAAAAAAAAAAAAAAAAGCGCCTTTGCGCCCTCTACCATTAATCAAGACCCCGTTCGAAAGAATTGGGATGGATCTCGTCGGGCCATTAGATCGGTCAACACGAGGGTACCGCTTTATATTAGTTCTGGTGGACTATGCAATGCGATACCCGGAAGCAGTGCCTCTTCGCAATATCTCAGCACGCAGTATTGCGGAGGCGCTGTTCCGCGTTATCTCCCGAGTTGGAATCCCGAAAGAGATTCTGACAGACCAAGGCACAGCGTTTGTCACGTACACTAAAGGAACTTTATAAGTTGTTTGGTATTAAGCCGATCCGCACCAGCGTGTATCACCCACAAACGGACGGTTTAGTTGAACGGTTCAATCGCACCCTCAAAAATATAATTAAAAAATTCATAAGTGAGGACGCACATAACGGATAAGTGGCTCAAACCCTTGTTGTTTTCAGTGCGAGAGGTCCCACAAGCCTCCACAGGGTTCTCCCCGTTTGAATTGTTATACGGGCGTAAGCCGCGCGGCATTCTAGATGTGCTGCGGGAAAATTGGGAGGAGGGACCTTCACAAAGTAAAAATGAAATCCAATACGTTATTGACCTGCGTGCAAAACTCCACACGCTCACCCACCTAACCCAGGAGAATTTGCGGCAGGCCCAAGAACGACAAGCCCGCCTGTACAAGGGTACGCACCTCAGGGAGTTCGCACTGGGAGATAAAGTACTTGTACTGTTGCCCACGTCGAGCTCTAAATTGGCAAGGACCCTTTGAGGTCACACGGCGAGTCGGGGATGTCGACTATGAGGTGAGGCGAACAGACGGGTGGGGGGTTACAGGTATACCACCTCAATCTGTTAAAACGTTGGAGCGAGGAGGTTCCCGTGGCGCTGGTGTCGGTGGTTCCTGAGAAGGCGGAGCTGGGGCCGGAGGTTCAAAAGGGAAAATTGGCATCACCCACCGCTCCGGTCCCCTGTGGAGCCCACCTCTCACCAACCCAGCTCGCGGAGGTCGCCCGGTTGCAAACAGAATTTTCTGACGTGTTCTCGCCCCTGCCCGGCCGCACCCACCTCATAGAACACCACATTGAGACGCCCCTGGGGGTGGTACTGCACAGCCGCCCTTACAGACTGCCAGAACACAAGAAAAAAGGTGGTTCACGAAGAACTCGAGACCATGCTCGAAATGGGCATTGTTGAGGAGTCCCACAATGACTGGAGCAGCCCGGTGGTCTTGGTTCCAAAGGCCGATGGGTCGGTCCGGTTCTGTGTCGACTATAGGAAGGTCAACGCGGTGTCTAAATTTGACGTGTACCCAATGCCTCGTATTGATGAGTTGCTCGATCGACTAGGCACGGCTCGCTTTTACTAGACACTGGATTTAACAAAGGGTTATTGGCAGATCCCCTTGACTCCATTATCCCGAGAAAAAATGGCCTTTTCCACACCGTTCGGCTTACACCAGTTTGTCACACTTCCTTTTGGGCTGTTTGGGGCGCCCGCTACGTTTCAGCGGCTGATGGATAGGGTCCTTCGCTCCCACGCTGCCTATGCGGCCGCCTATCTCAACGATATAATTATCTATAGTAATGACTGGCCGAGGCACCTCCAACATCTGAGGGCTGTCCTTAGGTCGCTGAGGCGGGTGGGCCTCACAGCCAACCTGAAGAAGTGTGCGATCGGGCGGGTGGAAGTACAGTATCTGGGCTTCCAATTGGGCAACGGGCAGGTGCGTCCCCAAATTAACAAGACAGCGGCAATTGCGGCCTGCCCGAGGCCCAAGGCCAAAAAGGTAGTGAGACAGTTCCTGAGGCTGGCTGGCTATTATCGTAGGTTTATACCTAATTATTCGGATGTCACCAGCCCACTAACTGATCTCACTAAAAAGGGGGCACCAGATCCGGTCCAGTGGATGGAGCAGTGCCAGCGGGCTTTTTCTGAGGTAAAGGCTGCACTGTGTGGGGGGCCACTGTTACACTCCCCTGACTTTTCTCTCCCTTTTATATTGCAGACGGACGCATCGGACAGAGGGCTGGGGGCTGTTTTGTCCCAGGAGGTGGAGGGAAAGGATCGCCCAGTGCTGTATATAAGTCGGAAGCTGTCGGTGCGTGAGGGGCGCTACAGCACCATAGAGAAGGAGTGCCTGGCCATCAAGTGGGCAGTCCTCGCCCTCCGTTACTACTTGCTGGGACGCCCTTTCACCCTCTGTTCGGACCACGCGCCCCTCCAGTAGCTCCACCGCATGAAGGATGCCAATGCGCGGATCACCCGTTGGTATCTGGCGCTCCAACCCTTTAACTTCAAGGTGGTCCACAGGTCGGGGGGGCAGATGGTCGTGGCAGACTTCCTCTCCCGTCAAGGGGGGGTCGGCTGCGGGCCGGACGGCTGCCCGGCCTGAGTCGGGTGGTCGGGGTATGTGGCAGTGGGGGCGTGGTCAAGCATCGGTCTGTGACAGGAGGGTGGAGTCAGGGAAGGTAAGTGGCAGAATCACTACACCTGATGTGAATTAACCTGTTTGTGTGTCTTCCCAGGAGCCGCGCCCTATTTAAGGAAGAGAGTGAGAGCAGAGCGGGCTCTCTCCCGACCAGAACGTACGTGTGTGTGTGTGTGTGTGTGTGTGTATAAGTAAACGTATGGAAGCTGAAAAGCTGACAGAGTTATTGAGAACTCAGTACTGGCCTGCCGTGCTTCTGTGCTCCACCCACCTAGAACACTTGTTACAGGTTGTTTGTGGGGTGGGATTGTATTGAAATGTATGTCAAATTGTATCTTTTTATAACTGGGGAAAAAAACAATAAAAACACTGTTTTAAAAAAAAAAAGACCTCTTTTAGTGACTGGATGCTGGATGGAGAGTGATGCTCAACTTGTCTCTTCAGAATTCCCCATAGGTGTTTGATTGGGTTCAGATCAGGAGACTTACTTGGCCACTGAATCACTTTCACCCTGTTCTTCAGAAATCCAACAGTGGCCTTAGATGTGTGTTTAGGATCATGTTAGAAAAGTGCATGACGACCAAGGGCACGGAGTGATGGTAGCATCTTTCAGTAATAAAGCAATACATCTGTGAATTCATGATGCCATCAATGAAATGCAGCTCCCTGACACCAGCAGCACTCATGCAGCCCCACATAAGGACACTGCCACCACCATGTTTTACTGTAGGCACCATGCATTTTTCTTTGTATTCTTCACTTTTGCAACGCCATACTGTTTTTTTTGTGTGTGTTTTTTTTTGTTTGTTTGTTTGTTTGTTTTTAAAGCCATCAGTTCCAAAAACATTTATCTTGGTCTCATCACTCCAGAGTATAGAGTCCCAGTAGTCTTCATCTTCGTCAGCATGGGCCCTGGCAAACTCTAGGCAGGCTTTTTTGTGCCTGGGCTTCAGGAGAGGCTTCTTTCATGGACGGCATCCATGCATGCCATTCCTCTGCAGTGTATGCCATATTGTGTCACAGGAAATAGTCACTCCGGTTTGGCTTTCTACTTCTTTAGATAACTGCAGTGAACTTGCATGCCAATTTTCTTCAACCCTTCTCATCAGAAGACGCTCCTGTCGGTGTTAACTTCTGTGGACGACCTGGACGTCTCTGTGAGATGGTTGCAGTTCCATCTTAAATTTTTGTACCACTTTTGCTACAGTATTCTGACTGATAAGTAAAGCTTTGCTGATCTTGTAGCCTTCACCTTTGTGGTGTAAAGAAATGATTTTTCTTTGGGGAATTCTGAAGAGACAAGTTGAGCATCACTCTCCATCCAGTCACTAAAAGAGGTCGTTGTTGAAAAATGGAAAAAGATTGATGTTGCAAAACGTCACCAACTTGTTCATTCCATGCCTAGAAAACTTGGTGCTGTCATAAAAAAATCATGGAGGCCATACAAAGTACTAGATGTAGTTTTTGTTGTGGGGTGTACTCATTTTTGCACCACCCTAATTTGAAGTAAAACTGAAAAATGTGTAATCTGTTACATTATTAACCCTTATTTTCACGTTATAAGTTACAGATGTTGTATTAAACTTTGTCTTGTCAACATTTTGGAAATTGTGTTCATTGAGATATTGTTTAAAATGTTACTTTTCAAAGGGGGTGTACTTGTTTACGCTGAGCACTGTAAGTCACAACCCACCAGTATCAAAGTAACTAGATTTGTGAATGAATTCTTAGTTATTAACTTGTTTGACTGGCAACTGGGTTTTATCCAAACTTCAGTAACTAAAAACAAGTTGGTTTAGACCTAAAGCCTCACTCACAACCCGCCGTAAGTGTTTTGGACACACACGGGTCGCAGGGTTTGGTAGCTCGCAGCCGTGCCGCAGGGTCGCGGTGAACCCGGGGGAAAGTTTGGGGGAGGAGTACGGGCAAAGTACTTATCAAGTACAGGTTGCACACCTGACTTCCTCGAGGCGTGGGAAAAATTGCGCCGTTAGCCTGTGGAAAGCGTATATCTGACGCATGTGATCAGGGAGTGTAGAGTGTGTGAGACTTGCATTTTACCAGTTTCCTGCGCTACAAGTTCGGGCCGCACTGGTGAAGCGTGTGTGATGCATGTGACTTAGCATATGACAATCACTCATAACTTGCATGTGTCGCAAGCCAGGAGTGGGTATAAAACCAGCGTGTCTGCAGCATTTTGCATCTGTCTTTTGGCTGAACACTGGGTATTTTGTGGGGAAAAATTTAAACATTTTCGGTTTAAAGTTTAGAAAATGGGACCCAGAAGAAGCGAGCAAAAGTGAAGTAACCCAGCCTGAAACAGCAGAGGAGGAGGAAGAATTTGATGATGGTAGCAGCACCGGCGAGCCCTGCACGGACAGGGAGCTTCTGCCTTCAAGCTGGCAGAAGGCACAGTACCCCGCCAGAGGTATTTTCTTATAAATGCTTCTAAACATTCATTTAAGTATCTATATACTTGTATAATTATGTATGCTAATTTTCATGTACGTTTCAGCTAACGACGGCCAGAAGTGAGGACACTGCAATCCCATAATTGCGGTCAGGCCATTGTGCCATGCTCAGTCAGTACGTTTACATGCACGTCCAAATCGAGCTGCTGTCGGTAATCGAGCAAAGGGTCGCAGCAGGGGTGCCAGAGAAATCCAATCCTACATGCACAAGTGAAATCGGGCTATTGTGCAAGGTGCATTGTGCACCCGAGCCACACGTGGCGCTACACGCCCCATCGTGTTGGTACACTTCCGGTTGTCGTCATGAAGAAGAGCTATAGTGTTGCCAGATACTGCTGACGTATTCCAGCCCAAAACATGTTCAAATCCGCTAAAATGCACTTAAAACCCCCAATCTGGCAACACTGGCAGTTCCGTGTTCAAGCTGTTAGGCTTGCTCTAACAGACTGTATGGCTACAAACTGTCTGGCACAGACCACTGTTTTGTAAGACAACTTATTTTGCACAATAATATTTTTCTAAAGTCCATTTTTTGCTTACAATTTAACTTATGTCTTAATAAACACACAAAATGACCCCAAACTTTGTTAAAAACAAAATAAAAACCCCCTTAACATTTTTTTTCAAACTTGAAATTTCATGAGTGCTCCTAGCTTGACCCCAACATTAGAAAAATTGAATTGTTGCCTTTATTCATATTTCCCTGTAAGCTGTACAAAAAAAGTCACACCTTTGGTCTTCGGGTCAAAATGACCCGACAGTCAAATTGAGTTGGAATCAGACTCACAGAGTTATAATAGTAATATAATAAACTTTCTTTCAGACATCAGAAGTCCATATGACACATATATAAAAGCAGTGTAAATGATAAATGAGGACAAAAAATAAAATCAAAGAAATAACAACAAGCACATACAGGAGGGCAATTACAAAAAATATATAAACTATTCCACCTATGCCCCCTAAGCTTGGACGTTCCCACAAAATGTGAGAATGTTCTAAAGCTGACTTTCCCGTGTACTGCACTGCCTGTGATCTGATACAATTGTATCAATATTGCTCCTGTGCTATAAAGGTGCTTCAGATGACACTACCCCAAACACTCTCTCTGCTGAAGCCATGAGTGCACGGTATAATGTTGAACAGACACTCGAGCTAATTTTTTCAGATGTCCAACAAGTTTCTGATTCAGAAGAGGAAGTGGAAGATGTCTCAGAAGAAGAAGATGGAGAGGAATACAACCCAGAGCATCATGAATCATCTTCAGAAGAAGAAGACATCCCTGAAGCGGAAAGGGAGATTTTCCTTTCAAAAAACAGCAATATAGCATGGTCCTCGGCAGCGTATGCCCCAGATGGCAAAATATCATAAGGATGACCCCAGGACCCACAAGATATGCTGTTTCAAATACCCATGACCTTGTCTCAACGTTCCACTTGTTTATCACACCAGCAATTGAAAAAATTATCCTGGAGATGACAAATCTGGAGGGTTTTCGCAAATATGGAGACAGCTGGAAACGGATGGATGAGACTGACTTGCATGCCTACTTAGGGCTGCTAATCTTAGCAGGAGTATACAGGTCCCGCGGTGAGGCTGCAGCAAGTCTATGGGATGCAGAGAATGGAAGGCCAATTTTCCGTGCCACAATGCCACTCAAGCTCTTCTACACCTACTCAAGAATGCTACGATTTGATAACCGTGAGTCAAGACCTGCAAGACGTGTGGCTGACAAACTTGCTGCAATAAGAGAGGTCTGGGACAAGTGGGTGGAGCGGCTTCCCTACCTCTACAACCCAGGGCCTGATGTAACAGTGGATGAGCAACTGGTTCCATTCAGAGGTAACTTTCATATTTGCTTTCATATTTGTAATAAAAAATGTGATTTTCACGATTGATTTCTATGACTGTTTTCTGTGACACTGATACTAATTACTGATGCTAATCTGTTTTGTTGAAAGGTCGTTGTCCCTTCCGGCAGTATATGCCCAGCAAGCCAGCAAGATATGGGATCAAGTTATGGGTGGCTTGTGATGCCAAATCGAGCTATGCTTGGAAGATGCAAGTCTACACTGGGAAGCCGACCAGTGGAGGCCCAGAGAAGAACCAGGGGATGCGAGTTGTCCTTGATATGACAGAGGGACTGAGGGGTCACAATGTCACGTGACAATTTCTTTACCTCCTATGAACTCGGACAGCAGCTCCTGAAACGGAAGATCACCATGGTTGGCACAGTTCGGAAGAATAAGCCTGAGCTCCCGCCTGCACTGCTTGCATCAAAGGAGAGAGAGGTCTTCTCATCAAAGTTTGCCTTCACACCCACCACCACTCTAGTGTCCTACCTCCCAAAGAAAAACAAGAATGTCGTACTTCTGAGCACACTGCACAGAGATGCTTCCATTAGTGACCGTGCAGACAGGAAGCCAGCCATTATCCTCGACTACAACAGCAACAAAGCAGGTGTGGACAACTTAGATAAGGTGGTTGGAACATACAGCTGCAGAAGGATGACGGCCCGCTGGCCCCTGGTCATTTTCCATAACATCATTGATGTTTCCTCCTACAATGCCTTTGTGATATGGAGAGAGATCAACCCTAACTGGATGCCTCATAAGCAGAACAAGAGGAGGGTCTTTCTGGAGCAGTTAGGAAAGGCACTTGTAACTCCACTAATTGAAAGAAGGAAGCATGTCCCCCGTACAGACGCCTCCGCAGCAGTTGTGAAAGGTATTCAAACCTCCAGATTTCCTCATCCACCTGACGATCCAGCTACCACAGCCACTGCCCCAGCTGGAGCAAATAAGAGGAAGAGATGTCAGTTCTGCCCTCCAGAGAAGGACTGTAAAACACATACTGTGTGCTGCAGGTGTCAGAAATATATCTGCAAAAGCCATGCATTTGCATATTGCCCTACATGTGCTAAATAGTTGACTAAGTTGTGTTGTATGGTAATTTTTCTCAGATCTTTCACGAGCATAAAATAAATAAAATAAAATAAAATGAATAACTGACCCATTGGGGTGAATAAAATGCATTCAAAAGGATTTTTTGTACATTTCTATTATTTCTAAGCTAGAGAAATGCTACACAAATATTAATTTCCACCTAGAGTAAAACAAAAATGTAATTGGCAGTGTCATAGCAATGAGTGGTGTCTTGAATAAATGCAGTCTTTCTGCCAAGTGAAGAGTGAAAACTCAGGTATTTACACAATTTGTGGTGAATGATAAGTTGTTTCATAAAGCAAAATAAGATTTAGTTTATAAAAATCACTTAATGTAGTTTACATCAGGAGTTTATTGAAGACGGGTCATTTTGACCCGGAGGACACGGGGTGTACACAGAATATGAGGAAAACAGGAGGGATGGAGATATATATATATATATATACACACACACACAAATACAATGACTTGTTTATGTACACAATTCACAGCTATGCAACAGCTGTACAGATGTATTTGGTGATACAGTAAGTGAGCTAAATTTTAACAGTGCAAACAATGCCACAAAAAGAAAAAAGATTCATGCCGTTGTCATGATTCGTTGTCATGCCGACCGAGGCTGTTGTGTTTCCCTTGTGGTCTCGTCACTCGTCACTTCCGGAAGGGGCAGTGCTGAAGTAAGTAGCTCGACTACGTAGTTCAATAGGGTATACATGCAGTAAGTAGCTCGGCAGAAATCGCATAATCTAGGTTGTGTAGCTCAATTCCGAGAAATCAAGTTCGGTTCAATTTCAGCCGAATTAAGGTGTATACATGGCATTTTGAAGTTCGATTTCAGTCGAGCAACGGCAGAAATTCGATTCTCTCTATGTGCATGTAAACGCACTGAGTGATGCGGACAAGGACATCCCGACACCCCCTCCCACCACTCAGTAGGAGCAGGACAGCAGCTCTGAGTCAGTCAGTGCGTTTACATGCACATAGAGAGAATCGAATTTCTGCCGTTGCTCGACTGAAATCGAAGTTCAAAATGCCATGTATACTTCGGCTGAAATTGAACCGAACTTGATTTCTCGGAATCGAACTACACGACCTAGATTATGCGATTTCTGCCGAGCTACTTAGTGCATGTATACCCTATCGAGCTAGTAGTCGAGCTACTTACTGCCCCTTCCGGAAGTGACGAGACCACAAGCGGGAAACACAACAGCCTCGGTCGGCATGACAACAGTAGTAGCGAGCAGCAGAAGAGGTCAGGAGGAACAAACAAAGAAGAGAAAATGGCGATGTAGAGCTCTCTGAAGTGTGGGTGGAGCACAGAGGACGGCAGGACAAAGCTTCTGGTACTAATAGGCTTTTTATTGTCAGACTTTTCAGTTTAACAGCCTACTTTTATTCTTGAGAGAAACACACGCGCGCTGTGTTCTAGTCCCGGGATGAGCTCTCCCCTCTGCTCTCCCTCTGCCTCCTTAAATAGGGCGCGGTTACTGGGAAGACACACAAACACAGGTTAATTACCGTCAGGTGTAGTGATTCTGCCACTCACCTTCCCTGGCTCCACCCTCCTGTCACGGACCGGCGCTTGACCACGCCCCCACTGCCACAGGCAAGCAGAAACGTGCACTTTTGGAGCAATGAGGAGACAGAGTTCATGCTCATTCAGCTTAAGGAGTTGAATATATTAAAATTCATGGACGGGAGAAAAACGCACAATGGAGAACAGGAACTGATAACTTTGTTTACACTCTTGAATAGCTCTTCTTCATGACGACAACCGGAAGTGTACCAACACGATGGGGCGTGTAGCGCCACCTGTGGCTCGGGTGCACAATGCACCTCACACAATAGCCCGATTTCATTGTGTGCATGTACGATTGGATTTCTCTGGCACCCTGCTGGGACCTTCAGCTCGATTACCGACAGCAGCTCGATTTGGATGTGCATGTAAACGTAGTCAGTGTGTTTCAGTGCTCAAACCATTGGGCTATTTTATTGGGATTTTTTAGTGTAATAAAATGTGTTATTCCCTTATACTCGTGTTTTGATTATTTGCCGTTTGCATGGTAAATTAAACATGTACTCAAAAACAGCAAATGAGGTGGTAGTCTTCCTTTCTTCAATGCTACACGATTTGGTTTCTCCCCCAATATCTATACCCAGAGTCTTGCTCCTCGTGTCGCGTGCGCTGCGTGCACACCATACACAGGAATAGAAAGTGGGATGTACTTCTGTTTTGCGTGCTGCACAAACAGCAAGTGTGGATACTTGTGTCGTATTTCTGAGGCACGTCACTCATAAATGACCGTGTGTCACTCATGAGTCTTACTGTCATCGCAAAAAGCCTCGACTTGCGGCGCTGCTGACTTGGTTCAGGCATACAAAAGGAATATAGGTCCCATACGTAGTGTATGCGTTCTTGATTTGTCACAAGACACACACAATTTGCATGTGCAGGACTAAAAGAGTCTACGGGCAGTCTGCGACCTTCAATGGCGCTGAGCACACGCAAGTCTCAAGCACGGTTTTGCCAATTTTTTTTTTTTTTTTAAACCGTAGACTGCCTGTAGCAGCATGTATGGCGGGTTGTGAGTGAGGCTAAAGCCTAGGTCACAACCGGACGTACGTTTTTGTTTTTTGTTTTTTTTTTTTTTTTGGCCGTGCAATTTTTGGCGTTTCCCAAATCGCTGCGGGTTTTTTTGTTCGTGGAGAAAGACGCACGTTGGCCGTAAGTTTGTCTTGCAACTTGAAAAAAATGTAAGCGCCTGTAGAGTTTGTTTGACATGACAAAGAACCTCTACGGCTCGAAAATCAGCACGTCACACGCGCGCCCTCTTTGCGTTTCTTGCACATAGACCGGCCATAGGAGCACGTACGGCTGGTTGTGACCTAGGCTTTAATGTGCTCTGTTGAGTGATGGTTCAGAACTAAAAAGCTCTATGGTCAAAATGTGTGCGCGCACGTGTGTGAATGCGTGCGGGCGCATGTGTGTGGACTCAGAGAAGATGCGTGTGTACGCACGCACGTACGTGTGTAATCTATACATATACGTGCATGTTTTTATATAAAATATGTACATATTTGCATGATGTTACTAAAAATATGCTGAGGGGGGTCAGCCTATTTCACAATTAAATGCATCCCGAGCCTAAAAATATTTCAGAGGGCTTAGGCAACCATAAGTCAGCCGCACCTTGAGATTTGTACTACACTGAGGCAATGTTCAAACAGTTGTTTCATGTGCTCCAAGTTCTCCTCCTCCAGGTTCCTCACAGCTACATCCAGTTCTGAGACTTCATCATCATAGATAACAAGCTGGAACACACATGAGCTTTAAAACATGTCCTATACAAAAAAAAGGAGTTTAAATGACTAGAAAGTTTGTCCTATATTGTGTACTTGGATTAAATGATTCATGTACTACCAATACATAGTCCTTTGAAGTGATTCATATAAATGTCTTACCACTTTCTTAAGCCAGTCGTTTTTTTCAATATTCTGAAAAGTGTTTTTGTCAACCTGTTTTAATGTTCTCTTTATAAAAAAAAAAGTACAGGGGGTCAGTGATATGCACTCTAACTGAATATGCAGGAAGTTAGTTCATGTGTTTTTATACCTCTCCAGCAAGCTGTTTCTCTCGTTCCACCAGCTGTGAAGTTTTCTTGTCAATCTTACAAATCGTTTCTTTCAGACAGCACTCAATATTTTCTGTGATAAACAGATTTCTATTCAACTAGGTAACACTAGATTTTTTTTTTTAATCAAGAGACCGCAACATACACAGACTGTGTAGTGGTTGTGAAGGATTTTATCTACCCTACAAGAAAAAAAAAATACAACTATGAAATTTTGCTCACCTGATATTGCCTGTACATTCTTCTGTACAGCATAGAGTTCTGACTGTAGTTTTTGGATCTGCTGTTGATCAACACTCCCCATGTTCTCAAAAAGCTGCTGAGCTTGCCGCTGCACCTGCAACTTCTCAACCTGGGCCTGTACACTCGTCAGCTGCCTGTGCAACTCTTACATACACATACTTTTTATTCCCAAATCAGAATAAACTATTCTTTAAAAAAAATAAATACAACCCCGATTTCAAAAAAGTTGGGACAAAGTACAAATTGTAAATAAAAACGGAATGCAATAATTTACAAATCCCAAAAACTGATATTGTATTCACAATAGAACACAGACAACATATCAAATGTCGAAAGTGAGACATTTTGAAATTTCATGCCAAATATTGGCTCATTTGAAATTTCATGACAGCAACACATCTCAAAGTTGGGACAGGGGCAATAAGAGGCTGGAAAAGTTAAAGGTACAAAAAAGGAACAGCTGGAGGACCAAATTGCAACTCATCTCATCTCATCTCATTATCTCTAGCCGCTTTATCCTTCTCCAGGGTCGCAGGCAAGCTGGAGCCTATCCCAGCTGACTATGGGCGAAAGGCGGGGTACACCCTGGACAAGTCGCCAGGTCATCACAGGGCTGACACATTGACACAGACAACCATTCACACTCACATTCACACCTAAGGTCAATTTAGAGTCACCAGTTAACCTAACCTGCATGTCTTTGGACTGTGGGGGAAACCGGAGCACCCGGAGGAAACCCACGCAGACACGGGGAGAACATGCAAACTCCGCACAGAAAGGCCCTTGCCGGCCCCGGGGCTCGAACCCAGGACCTTCTTGCTGTGAGGCGACAGCGCTAACCACTACACCACCGTGCCGCCCAAATTGCAACTCATTAGGCCAATTGGCAATAGGTCATTAACATGACTGGGTATAAAAAGAGCATCTTGGAGTGGCAGCGGCTGTCAGAAGTAAAGATGGGAAGAGGATCACCAATCCCCCTAATTCTGCACCGACAAATAGTGGAGCAATATCAGAAAGGAGTTCAACAGTGTAAAATTGCAAAGAGTTTGAACATATCATCTACAGTGCATAATATCAAAAGATTCAGAGAATCTGGAAGAATCTCTGTGCGTAAGGGTCAAGGCCGGAAAACCATACTGGGTGCCCGTGATCTTCGGGCCGTTAGATGGCATTGCATCACATACAGGCATGCTTCTGTATTGGAAATCACAAAATGGGCTCAGGAATATTTCCAGAGAACATTATCTGTGAACACAATTCATCGTGCCATCCGCCTTTGCCAGCTAAAACTCTATAGTTCAAAGAAGCCGCCGTATCTAAACATGATTCAGAAGTGCAGACCAGGGATGAGAATGAAAAATATCAAAAAAGTCTGAAAAAAGCCGGTGGGGGCCCAGGGAGCGGGAGCTAATGATTTTTACCTTTTTTTTTTTTTTTAAACCCCAAAAGCATTAATTTTATTTGCAAAAAGTTGCAATTTATTTGGAAATACATTCCCCTTCTTGATGGACTACCAGGTGAAAATGATTAATATGGTACAAGAGACTTGGTTTTTAATCAACTCACATTTGATTTCAAAAAATCAATGCACCTTTTAATATAAATGAGCTCTACAGTATTATATTTCTGCATTTTTGCTATTCATGTCTTTGAATACTCTAATCCTTTAAAATGAAGTGCAAACCAGAAAAAAAGTTCTATCATATAATTCTCTTAAGCTTTCTTCTGATGTTATCATGGTAGCAGGAGGTCTTGCATATTAAGCAGGCAACATTCAACATCACTTATCACTTCCCTTTCAAATGTGTACTAACTAGGTTTTATCTGGACAGGATGTTGTGTAATGTAATACGTATACCATATGGTCAATTTGAAGATCAAGATGGTGATTTTGAATTAAAGAACATGCATGTACAATTGGCATTATATATTGGAAATTTTTTTAAAATCAAAAACTATAAGTTCATTTTGGCCTAAAAAATTTGGGCAGACGCTCCCCACGGCAAATGGCAGCAACTCCCCCCCCCATGAAATGAGCAATAAGTAGGAGAGTTATACATGCTATCATACCTAAAATTTTATCATGCAAGAAATATAGATATGATGCTATGATTCTCCCCAACATGCTACACTAGATAAGCTAACCCCATTTATAAAAGATACACACTTGTATATGACACACATACGCACACACACACACATATACACACACAATGGCATTGATTCGTGCGATATACATTATAAATATAATGAATCATTGAACAGGCAAAAAAATTTTTGACCTACCTTTGTGTTTTTTGGTGTATATGTGAAGTTCAGTAGTCCTTGCTGGGACATCTATTTTCCGTATGTGATCACTGAGCTTTGTTGTGATCGACATTCAGTGTTCTTTCTAACCAAGCCCATTGAAAACAGTTCTTTATTTCTGCACCTTTATCAATCTCCCTCGCTCGATCCTCTTCTTTCTTATCTAGGGCTTTTGCCATTGTCGATATGCTAAAATATCCCGCCTGAATACATGTGTCTTTCCAATGTTACCAATGCGTATCATCAAACAGTGTGTACGGTCGGTGAACGGTGATTGCAAGCCATGCGTGGAGAGCATGCACACTTGTGTTTATACACTGCACGCGCATGGGATTTCCTGAAAATTCTACCGCAAATAAGTTGAACATTGTCGCAAAAGTGAATGTTAATTACGACATGTCGAAAGACTAGTGTGTTAACCCGGAGCCACCAAGAATCAAGACGTTATAAAGTCACCACAGATCGTTAACCATACACCCCCCCCCCGAAAATTTCTCAACGGATTTACATCAATCTCAAAAACAATCATTTTGGTCTGAAAAAGTCAGAAATCCGCCGATCGGCAGAAAATTCTCATCCCTGGTGCATACGTCTTCTCTGGCCCAAGGCTCATTTAAAATGGACTGTGGCAAAGTGGAAAACTGTTCTGTGGTCAGACGAATCAAAATTTGAAGTTCATTATGGAAATCAGGGATGCCGTGTCATTCGGACTAAAGAGGAGAAGGACGACCCAAGTTATCAGCGCTCAGTTCAGAAGCCTGCATCTCTGATGGTATGGGGTTGCATTAGTGCGTGTGGCATGGGCAGCTTACACATCTGGAAAGACACCATCAATGCTGAAAGGTATATCCAGGTTCTAGAGCAACATATGCTCCCATCCAGATGACGTCTCTTTCAGGGAAGACCTTGCATTTTCCAACAAGACAATGCCAAACCACATACTGCATCAATTACAGCATCATGGCTGCGTAGAAGAAGGGTCCGGGTACTGAACTGGCCAGCTTGCAGTCCAGATCTTTCACCCATAGAAAATATTTGGTGCATAATAAAACGGAAGATACGACAAAAAAGACCTAAGACAGTTGAGCAACTAGAATCCTACATTAGACAAGAATGGGTTAACATTCCTATCCCTAAACTTGAGCAACTTGTCTCCTCAGTCCCCAGACATTTACAGACTGTTGTAAAGAGAAAAGGGGATGTCTCACAGTGGTAACATGGCCTTGTCCCAACTTTTTTGAGATGTGTTGTTGTCATGAAATTTAAAATCACCTAATTTTTCTCTTTAAATTATACATTTTCTCAGTTTAAACATTTGATATGTCATCTATGTTCTATTCTGAATAAAATATGGAATTTTGAAACTTCCACATCATTGCATTCCGTTTTTATTTACAATTTGTACTTTGTCCCAACTTTTTTGGAATCGGGGTTGTAACAAAAAATGCTGGGGTCAGGAACTATAGAGCTCCTGCAGCTATTAGCAGACATTTTATACCAAAGCTATTTAAAATTTTGACCACATTCATATATAAAACTCAGTATGTCACAATTTGCAATGTCGGTCATTGCAAATTGTGATTTGAAGCCAAATAATCAAGGTTTACATTAGTTAGTCTTATTAACTTGTGCATAAATTTATACACACTCAGGAGCACAAGTTTTTTGTGAGAGATTTATATCTTAATTACACACAGAGAGAGCGCTACCTGTGGGGGGGAAATATTAAGAAACCACTGCAAAATTTATCAGTTTCTCTAGTTTTACCATTTATAGGTATGTGTTTTGAGGAGCATGAACTTTTTTTTTTTTATTACATAAATTACTGATAACATGGTCAAAATAAGAAGGATGAAGTGTTTTCAGACCTTGAATAATGCATCAAGATCATATTCAATTTTAAACACAGTACTAATGTTTGAACTAAGGGCGAGTTCAAAAATCAATATTTGGTGGAAGAACCCTGACATTTGATCACAACTTTCATGTGTCTTTGGCATGCTCGCCACCAGTCTTTCACGTTGCTCTTGGGTGACTTTGTCCCACTCCTTACGCAAAAATTCAATCAGCTCCGCTTTGTTTGATGGTCTAGGCCCATCTTCCTCTTGATCACATTCCAGAGGTTTTCGGTGGCGTTCAGGTCTGGAGATTGGGCTGGCCATGAGTGGGTCTTGATCTTGTGGTCCTCCATCCACACCTTGATTGACCTGGCTTGGAGCATTGTCCTGCTGGAAAACCCAATCCTCAGAGTTGGGGAACATTGTCAGAGCAGAAGGAAGCAAGTTTTTTTCCAGGATAACCTTGTACATGGCTTCATTCATGTGTCCTTCAAAAATAAAGGTCTCTCCAGGTCTCCATCTAACTCTTAGACAACCAGGTGATGGGGGAGCTGAAAATTGGACTCAGGAGAGATGACCTTACTCCAGTTCTCTACAGTTCAATTTTGATGGTATTTAACAAACTTTAGCCTGGCCGCTCTTTTTCCTTCACATTGATGAAAGGCTTTTTATTTTTTCCGAGTTTTGCATCTTCAACCCCACCCAGAGGAGCCTGTTTAGAACCATCCAGCCGTACACTTAACTCCAGCTGCCATATGTCATTCTTTTTGTTGGTCACTTGTTGTTATCCTATGGTTGCTGACTGACATTCAAAGGAGTTGACTATCATCCCAGTCAATGGAGAATCGTTTTTGCCCTCTGCTAGTCTGTAATTTTTATTGCCCCCAATGTCTGCTGCTTTACCTTGTTCATATGAGCTGCCATCATGGAAATTTTGAGGTGGAAGCAACATGACACTCAATGTATCCCTCTGCCAGTAAAGCCAGAATTGAATTGAACCCTTCTTTTTCTCACTCAATTTTTTTTTACTTTCTTGGTATGATGAATAGATATTTTTGTATTCTAATTAAATTTAAGGGACAACTAGCCCTGTTTTTGCCATCTGAACTGGTCCTATTGCAAGAGGATAGTGATGACCACAGCAGTGGTTTTTATACTTTTCCTCGTTAAATAAGACTTGGTTCAGGTGATCACTCAGTCAGTCCCTCATAAAGTAAAATGAGGTTTGCTTGTGTTGGAATTCCAGCACAGACTCTGGAATGAAATGGCTGCCATACATAGAGATGTTGATTTAAGAAAAAACTGAAAGTCTCCTCCTGTGGAGGATGGCCCCGTATGGACAGTTGAAAGTCACACTTGGAAGACATTCTGGACACTTAGAGGAATGCTTTTATGGCTGAGGACAACAGTTGACTTGCTAACTTTGGGACTGCAGTTGTCATGAACAGTTTTGCACTCAAGTTTCCATTAATGAACAGTTTATAACATCAACGAAACTGACTTCATGTGAAAACTGTTAATGTTATAGTTATGTTGTCTGTTCTTGCCCAAATAAGGATGGGTTCCTTTTGAGTCTAGTTCCTCTCGAGGTTTCTTCATGTCGTCTCGGGGAGTTTTTCCTTGCCACCATGGCCACAGGCTTGCTCATTGGGGATAGATTAGGGATAAAATTAGCTGATGTTTTAAGTCGTTCAAATTCTGAAAAGCTGCTTTGCGACAATGTTTATTGTTAAAGGCGCTATACAAATGAACTTGACTAGATGTACATATGCATATATGTACAGTATGTATGCTTATATGGATGTCAAGTTTGTGTATACAGTGTGTGTGTGTGTGTGTATATATATATATATATATATATATATATATATATATCAGTAGCGGCTGGCTTTTGTAAAAGTGAGGGAGGAAGGAATGCTTGGTTGAAGGTCACGGGCCCCAATGCGACCGCACCTGCTGGACCGGCTATAGTTACACGCACGGGTTGAGTTGATAATAGTTGAAAAACCTATCATTTTAACGGGGTGTGTACACTTTTTATAGCTGCTGTACACATTACTTTCAGGTGTTCAACACATCTTTCTCTTTCAAAATTCTCTCAAAATCTTCCGTATTTAACGAAGCAAACCTGGCGGCCATGTTTGTAGCTCAGCCCATGGAAGGGTTTTGCAAGCAAAACATTCACCACGTCCTCTGTTTCCATTACTTTATTCGTAGAATATCTATAACATAGTCAATCCACTTCCACCTCGCCGTTCTCACTCTGACTGCCGAAGTGCCCGAGTCACCGGATCTAGAAGTTAAGTTTGATAAGATAACCCCTCCCCCCAGGCAGCTAAGGCCTCTACTTATTGGTTCATTGCGCAACTAGGGCTGCAGCCTATTGGTTGATATTTTGTAGCACTTGTCAGATCTCTTAGCTAGTCCCACCCTCTTAGAGGAGGATTTTCCTCCTCTCTCTCATTGAAGTCTATGTTAACCACGAGCCGCCAGTGCCGGAGACTGTTTGAATCGGAGTGAATGGGAGCCGAAGGGAGGAAGATCCTCCGTGCAGTAATTTCTAATAGCGAGCGATAGGGGGTGCTAATGTAATTTCACCCAGAGAAACGAATATAATGTACATGTCGTATTTGGCAGTAAAATAGTAATATTCAAGGACAGCAATTCATTAAATTGGTCAAGACAATTTCAACTTTTTATTCTTAGAATTTTTAAGGAGGATCTTCCTCCCTCTCCTCACTGGAGAAGCCACCTGTGATATATATATACACACACAACCCCGATTCCAAAAAAGTTGGGACAAAGTACAAATTGTAAATAAAAACGGAATGCAATGATGTGGAAGTTTCAAAATTCCATATTTTATTCAGAATAGAACATAGATGACATATCAAATGTTTAAACTGAGAAAATGTATCATTTAAAGAGAAAAATTAGGTGATTTTAAATTTCATGACAACACCACATCTCAAAAAAGTTGGGCCATGTTTACCACTGTGAGACATCCCCTTTTCTCTTTACAACAGTCTGTAAATGTCTGGGGACTGAGGAGACAAGTTGCTCAAGTTTAAGAATAAGAATGTTAATCCATTCTTGTCTAATGTAGGATTCTAGTTGCTCAACTGTCTTAGGTCTTTTTTGTCCGTAGGTCGCGTTAACCGACAATTGTCCGTCATTGACGGATTTTTTTTTAGCTATGACGGAAAAATCTGAAGGCCGTCGGTCATTTTGACGGATGTTTACCGTTACCATTACCAATAACAATAATAGCCTAATAATAACACATAATGAAACACACAATTGAAATGATTGGCAAGTTGTGGCAGGGTTTTCTTACATACAGTATACATAGTCTTCACTGCCGTCACTTTCAATCTGAGCCCAGCCGACGTTGCGGCAGTCTTGATGTTCAGTGCATAGGCTACTCAAGTATACATTGTAGCCACTGCGCAAGGCTGTTCCCCCCTATCGCGCTCCTGACCGCGCTCTGACTTTTCTAACCACTAGCACAGTGAGATGTATTAATGTTTCCCTTCTCTGCAGAAGACACGTCATTTTTGCTATTAAAAAAAGAGATGCATTGGGTTGTTTGTGTCGTTTCCCTGCCCGTACGTCTTAATGCAATAGCACTCATTTAGGCTAGTTGTTTTCTTGTTTTTAAAATGAAACAAATGCCGATTTATTGTATTCTTCCCCAGCAAGCTTAGGAAGCTTAGGAAAATCACTGCTCGAATATCTGCTAAACTATCATTTTAATGAGAGCACAGGTAGACAAACTAACATAAC
>NC_083593.1:27310361-27362861 GCF_027579695.1 Neoarius graeffei
ACATTCGTAGCATTTTATTTTCGGACCTAATAAGTACAATCTTGCATTACTAATCCCTTGCAGTGTAATTGCTTGATAAAAAATTACATGATTGAATTCATTTGACATCATATAAGGGGGAGGGACCAGCGTCAAACAGGAGGTTGCTTTGGCCGTTTATTATTATTATTATTATTATTATTATTATTATTATTATTATTACTACTACTACAAGGTGCAAATAGTTATTACACATGGTTAAAAGTCAGGGTTGTTGTTTTTTTTAAACAGAACAGCAATAAAGTGAAGTTAGAGACTTGGATGTTGCTTTTAATAAGAAATTGAGTAATGAGCAACATATTGGTATGTTCTAATCTATTTTAATAAATAAAATTGCATTCAGAGAAATAACTTCTTGAAAATCATAACATCTGGTCTTAAAAGGCTTAAACTGTCTTTCTCTGCTGTTATGCATTTTATTAGTCATTTAATGACGAGACTGCTTGATACAGTCAGATAAAATGAAAGCAAACAGTATTCCATATTATAGAACACTAATCACATCCATTTTATTTGTATAGCTTGTTTAACAATAAACATTGTTGCAAAGCAGCTTCACAGAAAAATAAAGACTTTAAATATATGAACTAATACATTTTTTAAATAGATAAAATTATCCTTAATGAGCAAGCCTGAGGTGACGGTGGCAAGGAAAAACTCCTTCAGATGACCTGAGGAAGAAACGTTGAGAGGAACCAGACTCAAAAGGGAACACATCCTTATGTGGGTGATAAGATACCATGATCATAAATAACTCACTCCTGTAAGTGTGACCTGTATAGTCAGAGTGCAATTGTGTAACTGGGAAGTTCATTATAGCTTTAACATGAAGTCTATTTTGTTGATGTTATCAATGAACAGTTGATAACATCAACTCAAGTCTCCATCAATGAATGCAAAACTGTTCATGACAACTGCAGTCCTAAACTATCGTAGCAAATCTGTAAGTGTCCCGAGCCATCTTCTAAGTGTATCTTTCGGCTGTCCAGGTGGGGCTGTCCTGCAAAGGAGTGAAGGGATGAGACTCCATCAAGAAGTAGGGCATCAGAATGGATCAGGCACATCTGAAGAGCAGAAGAGGCTAGTATCACATGAGCCTTTACATAACTGACAAAAGTACAAAGAAAAGATTTTCAGTAGTTTTACTGAACAACTGTAATGGAAAATTCTAATAAACACTTTAGAACGCTTAGCAGTTGTCTTTTCAGTTATTTATTATAGTAAGTCATATAAAACAGATATAAAACAGGAAAGGAAAAAGATGATGACACCACTTCAGGTGATGCCGAGAGTATGCGCTCCGAGAGTATGCGCTCCGAGTTGTCTTAGTGGCTATCTATTATACTCTAAAGGTATTCGCTTACTGCTCGCGTCTGCACGCGATTGGCTCAAGGCTTGGCCTTGAAGTTAGACATCGGATCTTTGTTAAAGCAGACAAACTGGTGTGCTCTAATTAAGCGCTGCGGACACGTGGTCAGGCATAACATAACATGAGACAGAGACCAGGCAGCTTGCTTATCACCAGCCAAGAACACAGAAAGGCGATTACAGCTTGTGGGAAAAACAACTTCTCAGTACACTAGGCCACTTGAGCTCAACACACAGAAACACAGAGAATAGGACTGTTCATTCACTAAATTTCCTTCACACAACTTAATTGTATTTTGTAAATGTAAACAAAGTTAGAATTTGATGCCTGCAACACACTCAAAAAAGTTGGGACAGAGGCATTATTACCATTTGTGTTACATCACCTTTCCTTTAATAACATTTTTAAATCGTGAGATCTGAGGATCCTAATTGTTAGTTTTGCAATTGTAATTTTTGTCCATTCCTGCTTGATACAAGACTTCAGCTGCTCAACTTGAAAAAAATTATATCTGCTGAAATTTATAAACAGTTTGTACAAAAAAGACACCTTGTCAAAACGTGCCTCACTTTGAAAATGGTTTGAGAGAAGCCTAATTTTGGTTTGGTTAAAAGCATGCTTGTGTTCCATCAAGTTTGAATTAAAGGGTTTTTAAAAAAAGAAATGTACATTTAAGAAATGAGAAGTTCCAAAATGTATACCCTTTTTTATGTCCCTTGAATAGTTTGAGTGTATAGTCTTGCAACGCAACTACCAGGGGTGGGTTTCCCAAAAGCATCGTAGCGCAAAGATCATGGTTAAATGGTAGCGCGAGCATCACAATGAACACACTCTCTCCGAGTTAAGATGCTCTTAGCATTAAGAGGCTTTTGGGAAACCCACCCCAGATCAGTTTGTGTGCTGCTGATGAGTATCCTTCAGATTATAATACCCTGAATGATGTACTGCTCCTTTAAGTCACTAGCACTCAGTGCATATGGGGACCCATAGACATCTGTGAAGCAAAGCTAATGGTCAATGATTTATTCTTATTTTTCCCTCACAACATGCCATTATCAAAGATATTATATTTACTATTTAATTATTAGCTTGTTTGGGTGGTTACTTGAATTTAATCCAGACCTCAGTAACTCAAAAATATAAATGCAATGCATCAATGATATAGTGACATATTGATGTACATACTGGTAATGTCAATAATGCCTATAATTCATGTCAACCTGGACCTAATATTCTTAATAACATTGCATCCTGTGAGTGGGAAACTCAGGAATAAAATCTCTATAAATGGTTAAAAGATTATTATACACAAATAATTAGCATAATATTTCAAATGTATTATATTAGTAATATAATGTGGAATAATGTATACTGTGGAAGTCAGTAGTATTTATTTTATAAATTATGAGAATCCCAAATGAACTCAAGGACTTTTATTCAGAAAACAATCACTTCCGGTGGAACTTGTGGTCGGTATCCTAACGTTCCGCTTTTCACTCTGTTGCAGAAAAACCCGGGGCTGAGTTATTAATATTGCTGCTCGTATGATGATAATATAACTGCCTTAATTATTACACATATATAAAACACTTCGATAGAAATCTTCATGTTGTGAAGTGGTCGGTCATTAGGCCGCGCTGTCTCGATGGTGAGTTGGATCAGGTGTTAATATAAAAACATTTTTCCTCCCCATAACGCCGGGATGAGCTTTTTCGGTTTTGGTCAAAGTGCTGAAATCGACATAGTTTTGAATGACTCCGAAACGCGGAAAAAGGTGGAACACAAGACAGAAGATGGGAAAAAGGACAAATATTTCTTATTCTACGACGGTGAGACGGTTTCTGGCAAAGTCAACATCACGCTTAAAAACCCAGGGAAAAGACTTGAGCATCAGGGCATTAAGATTGAGTTCATCGGGCAGATTGGTGAGTAACATTTCATTTCTCCTTCATAAATCCTGCCATAATTTCACAGCAGCGCGGTCTTCTGATGATGTTGCAGGCAAGGATCACTTGCTAAGTAAACACGTTTTATCGAGTCTGCCGTGTTTTCAGGTGGATTAAAAATGGAGGTTTATTGAATTTATTTATATGTTCAGATGCCTGCTGCTACTGTCGTCTCGTGACATGCTACATCCGGGGAAAAGAGAGAGCGCGCGAGGATTAGTCGGCCTTTGGCCTGTGTCACGTGATCACTGGCTTCTTCCTCCTCAGTGTTGCAGCATTTTGTTTAATAAATATAAATTGCTTGGTAACACAGGTCCAAATACAATACAGTATGTACTACTTAGTGTTTCGTATTGCAAGAAAAGTGCTTTTTACTACTGGTGGCTCGAAATACCCCGTATATTCTTAGTTTTTGTATATATTACTGAAGGATTTACAGTTTACTGGCAGATAGGCTGATCTAGATAGCTTAATAATATTTTGATGCGGTAAACCTAGCTGTAGCTACACCCGTATATTCAGTCTCAAAGGAATCCCCCCCCCAATAGGGCCACCTCTGACTAGATAATAACAGTGAGGTCCCTTTTAGAGGGTGACACGAGAGTGGATTTTCACTCCTGTCCCATCACACTCTCAAAAATACTCTTGTCCCAATTCCATGACGGGGGAAAAAATCCTGTCCCAGTCCCTGAAGAATAACTCCCGTCCCAATCCGTTCCTGTGTTTTTTTTTTTTTTGATGCATGTTAGAACTGTGTGTACACTGTGCAAAAGTCTTAGGCATATGTAAAGAAATGCTGTAGACCAAAATGGCTTAAATAATGAAATTAAATGTTTCAATATTTTAAAAAAAATACTATAAACAGCAGTAAGCCATAATAAATGAAACAAAGTCAATATTTGGTGTGAGGCGACCCTTTGCTTGGGGGAAAAAATGGTAGTTTCAGGTAGGCCTGTCATGATGATAAATAATGTTGGACGATATATTGTCTCCGAAATTATTGCGATAAATGATATTATTGTTGATGTCTTTTCAAGACAATTTTATGCCACTAGTAAAATAATCATGCAAATACACCTTTTCGAAGAACAGTAAACTTTCATTCAGTCAACTTATTCAATTCAACAGTGGAACGTAAAAAAATATATAAATAAATAAAACAAAACCACTCACAACAAAAACAATAAATAAAATACAATCTATGGCTCTTGAAAATTGCACTTAAGTAAATATTAACTTGGCACAGGGTAATAAAAAGACATTCTTTTCTTCACAGGCAACATTCTGCCAATCCAGTTTCTCAAAGATTAGTACCCAGATAAACAAGAAGTACAAAATAACGTATTGCCAGCTGTCATTTGGATAAAAGTAATAATTGGAACAAGATGACATGTAGGCAAAGGCGTATGTTTGGTATTAACACCAGTGGGGACATAAACCCAATGCCAACCCCCAGTGGCACCAACTTCAGGTCAACATTAGAGGGTCACAATATTTTGCTCCGTTGTGTTCCACCAAAAGAGTATCCATCATCTCTCCAAAGTCCAGACTTATAAAATTTGAAGTTCAGAACTGTAGTAATTCATGAATATAATAATATAATATACAATTCATTTGATTAATTGCAAATCTTGCATGTGATGATTAACTCAGTCTACCAATTTGCAAATGTGTTTTACAAGCGAATAACGCACTGACTGTCGGGAGGGTTCTTTTCCCCTCATAAATGGAAGTAAAACACATACGGAGCCTTAAACACTGCGTTCCATGAGGCTGGCAGGGGGAGTACAGTGTTTCCCCTAGAAAATGTTTGAAGGTGCGGTGGCAAGACCTGCGCTCAGACGTCCCACCCCAGTACGAGGATAAAAACAGCCAACAGCACAGAAGGCTATACATAGATTAATCCATCGGTCATGACTTTAGCCCACAACATGCCAGCACATAACTGCGCAGAATAAAATGCTAAAACGGCCAACAGTACACAACAAAAGCACCTCGGTAGTAGGCTAACTCAACTTAAACAACTTGCTTGTATCAGTACCAATGCAGTATAGAAACATTGAAAACAGAGGAAGCAGTGCACTTGGCAGTGCCAATGACTTACCCTTAAAACTTCCCAAAGGCCTGCCTGCGTCTGTCATTGGCCTGCACGAACTCCTTTGCGATGGCTGTCATGTCAGTTTGTTCCAGAATGTCACGGTGAATATGGCAGTTCATCAAGTCATTCAGTCTCTTGTGTCATTGTGGATCGGAGGTATGATTTCAGTCGACGAAGTGTGGAAAACAAACGCTCTGCTGATGCCGAGGGCACGAAGGCCAAAAGCCAGGGCACCGAGGCCATAAAATAAAACAATGATTTTAAGTTCATGTCTATAATGAATTTAATTTAAGGACTAATGACTCTTCTGAGGAAGATTGGAGTCCCGGTCAAAACTATCAAGCAGGTAAAGAAACATCTACAATATTATGTCTGAAGATAAGAAAATATTGAACACATCTAAACTTATCAATCCATCACTCACTTCAAAAATTGTAAAACTTAAACCTATATCCTCCCATAATTTTTGTTCAATTGACACCGAATGTGCAAGAGCATCTTCAGACTGTACTACTACGCAGATTTTTGATTAATCAAAATTGAGCCTGGAGTACATCAAAATGTTTGACTGTAAATGGAACATGTACTAGCATGCAGGCTACTGATTAACCCATAAGAGCCCAGACCGATTTCTCGATCAAGGAAAATTATTGAGGAAATAAAATGAACTAAATAGACGACAAAGAAAACATTTCTGACCTTTTATTTTTTAAAATAGCACTTTCATGTCTCAAGATCTGAAATATTAAATTGCAAATTTGCAGAACACTGCAACGCTATTACACTGTTAACCCGAAAGTTCATTCTATGCAAACGGTTTGAGTAAATACCACTTTTAAAGATTAGTTTTATTGCATTACTTAAACAGTATGAGTATATGAAGAGTATATGAGACAGTCATTGGGTGTACTCATTTTTGTAATTTAAACAAACTTAAACGATTATGTTTTACCTCAGGCCACAGTGCTGCCCTGTTGTGATTGGCTCAAAACTCAAGACAAGTTGAGTTGACGGCTACAGAGGAAGTTGCGCCATTTTCTAATTTACACAGAGCAATTTAAGGTCTTTGCACTTTTGACAGCAAGCTAATTGGCATGTTAGCGGCTACAGTCAGTACTTGGCACGTTAAAAGTGGGTCAACGTTGTAACGACATAACGCTACTGTACAAGCAATGCTTATTTCACGGTAACAAACTTAAGCCCTATATGTTGAAATTCCTGTCTTATTTGTTTAATTTATCACAGTCTTACCTCAGTCAACTTCTTCCCTCCTTCTGTGAAAATTCAATGTCTCAGACGTGGACACAAGTGGGCGGGAGATGCGTTTGATTAAGTCTTCTGATTGGCTGGTGATAGATTGGTGGACGGGAGATGCGTTTGATTAAGTCTCCTGATTGGCTGGTGATAGATTGGTGGGCGGGGGATGCGTTTGATTAAGTCTCCTGCTTGGCTGGTGATAGATTGGTGGGCGGGGGATGCGTTTGATTAAGTCTCCTGCTTGGCTGGTGATAGATTGGTGGGCGGGGGATGCGTTTGATTAAGTCTCCTGCTTGGCTGGTGATAGATTGGTGTCATTATAGCGCGTCGGAGCGGTTCATGCCAGGCTCGAGTCCGCTCAACATCAAAAAATATTGGTTTAGCCTATTTTTTTAATAATTTTCAAAAATAATTTTCAAAAAGTTACCCGGCCCACGGCCCCCCTTCAGGAATTCCTGAAGGTGCGGCGGCAAAAATCAAGGTGCAGCAGCCCGCCGCAGCCAATTGTACGTAGCGGAAACACTGGGAGTAGGCTATCTTCTGTGTGATCTTTAACTAGTTTTAGAATGCTAGTTTAAGCTGATATGTGATTGATCTAATGGTAAAACAGGACAAGGTTTCCTAGAACTTTTTTGACACGTTGAAAGGTTACAATTTTACTTGGCAACAGAATGTATCTGAATTCTGATTGGTTATGTTATGTTATTGCCCTTTTGTTGTCTTCTTGAGCCCAGAGGGGAGGGAGTGACAGGGTTCTACAGAGAGAAGTTTTAGCCTACCGCTTTCAAATGACCCCCCTCGAAAACCAATCAGTTCAGTGTATGTATGTACTTGGTATGTGATGTTTTCAAGAGAGGCGGGAGTAACCAAAAATTTCTGATCAAGAAGGTGGAGGCTGTTGTGCTTATTACGTGAAAATGTTTTATTTGATGAAAAGGTGTCTGGGCCACAAACAATGTCCGCATCACCATCGGGATGTTGTTTACATGTGTCATGTTACACAAACTTGGTCAGGGCTCTGCAGGTCTTAACTGAAGCACTTCAAATTAAGGGTTAGAAGGCTGCTAAAGTTTGCAGGCACGGCACAAGCAGTGTTGCCAGATTGGGCGGTTTCCCACCCAGTTGGGGGGTTTCAAGTGCATTTTGGCGGGTTTTGAACATATTTTGGGCTGGAAAATGTCAGCAGTATCTGGCAACACTGTTCACAAGCAAGACTAGGTGCAATATTAGCCAACATTAGCACAATTTTGATATGATTTTAATAATGTCTGTGACCTTAATGAACACCAGCTGTTGTCGTAATCAAGTTGGATTGTTATTTACATGCCACAAAAACTTGGAAAACAGTCATATTCGTATGTTGTCGTTTTTACACACTGAATATGAACTGTTATTAACTGATTCATTTTACAAGCTAATCTAACGTTACATTCCTCAAGGACGGTTTGCTAGCTTGCTAGCTAGCAGCCGGTTACTGCACTGCAACCGCACTTGCTAATTGACACGGTAGCTTAACTGCTTGCTGTTTTCGTGACCACGCCCCCAGAGTGAATATTCATGAGTGAATTTTGCGTGGTTTTGCCCAGTGGAAACCTACAGTAACCATTTGTGTACCGTGCGCAGAGCGTGATTTTTTTTTTTTTTCTTCAATCAGAAATATTGGTAGGGACATATCAGCTACTGTTTGATATTGGTAGGGATACGTCCATACCTAATTCTACGTCTATGGTCTGTACAACGGAGCAGCATGGTGTTGTCTTTTCCCCATTCAGTGGATTCCCTGGCTGGATAACTGTTGCATGCTGGAAGGCCCCGCCTCTGACAGAGAGCGTGTTTTATTCAGTCAGTGGGTCAAGCTAATACTCTGGTGACTTCCCTATGTAGAGAGCGTAAATGCCAAAATCGCAGTAAAAAAAAAAATTACTGAGTTCATTTTCATTTACCGTACGATAAGTCTGTATATCGAATATTGCAACAGGCCTAGTTTCAGGTATAATTAATGCAGTTTTATAAAGAAATGAGCTGTTGGTTTTACTGAGCATCTTGCAGAACCAGACACAGTTCTTCGGGACACTTTGTCACACTTGCTTCTTAATTTTGCAGCAAAATCCAGTAGCCTTCATTATGTTTTCTTTTTTAATCTGAAAAATCTCTAGTCTCTTATGCTGCTCAGATACAAACTTTTTTTCTGTAACATTTAATTTTGTGCTGGAAAACGTTTGGAATTCTTAAATGTTTTTGTACTGACTTGATAATGTAAAAATCATAAAATAGAAATCTATAACAAAGTTTGTATGAAAAAATTGGGTGCCTAAGACTTTTGCACAGTATTGTGTGTATCTACAGTCGTGCTTGAAAGTTTGTGAACCCTTTAGAATTTTCCATATTTCTGCATAAATATGGCCTAAAACATCAGATTTTCACACAAGTCTTAAAAGTAGATAAAGAGAACCCAGTTAAACAAATGAGACAAAAATATTATACTTGGTCATTTATTTATTGAGGAAAATAATCCAATCTTACATACCTGTGAGTGGCAAAAGTATGTGAACCTTTGCTTTCAGTATCTGGTGTGACCCCCTTGTGCAGCAATAACTGCAACTAAACGTTTCCGGTAACTGTTGATCAGTCCTGCACACCGTCTTGGAGGAATTTTAGCCCATTCCTCCGTACAGAACAGCTTCAACTCTGGGATTTTGGTGGGTTTCCTCACATGAACTGCTCGCTTCAGGTCCTTCCACAACATTTCGATTGGATTAAGGTCAGGGCTTTGACTTGGCCATTCCCAAACATTAATTTTATTCTTCTTTAACCATTCTTTGGTAGAACGACTTGTGTGCTTAGGGTCGTTGTCTTGCTGCATGACCCACCTTCTCTTGAGATTCAGGCCAAGTTTACATTAGACCATATCTGTCTCGTTTTCTTCGCGGATGCACTGTCCGTTTACATTAAACCGCCTGGAAACGCCGGGAAACAGGAATCCGCCAGGGTCCACGTATTCAATCCAGATCGTGTCTGATCCGGTGCTGTGTAAACATTGAGAATACGCGGATACGCTGTGCTGAGCTCTAGCTGGCGTCGTCATTGGACACCGTCACTGTGACATCCACCTTCCTGATTCGCTGGCGTTGGTCATGTGACGCGACTGCTGAAAAACGGCGCGGACTTCCGTCTTGTATCACCTTTCATTAAAGAGTATAAAAGTATGAAAATACTGCAAATACTGATGCAAATACTGCCCATTGTGTAGTTATGATTGTCTTTAGGCAGGGGTCACCAAACTACGGCCCGCGGGCCAGATCCGGCCCGCCACCCCCCTTTGACCGGCCCCCCAGCCCCTCTGCCCCCATCACTTGAACCGGCCCTATGAGGCAATCCCCAAAAGTGGTCATGGCCTATTTTTTTAAATTGCTTTTTGGCAAATAATAACATGTCTGCATCTTGTATTTTGTTGATTTTATCAATTAAAATAGATATTTAGTTATAAAATGAACTATTCATATTTTCCGAATTTTCGTCATATGCTCGCGATCAAGCAGTGACAGGCAGCGCACGCGCAGAGAACTGTCAGTGTTCAGGACAGCAAAATGGCGAGCGGTCAGCGAAAAGCTGACAGAGAGTGCAGAGTTTTTAAAGAACAGTGTACCACCGATTATTTTTTCGTTCAGTGTAAGGACCGTGCAGTTTGTCTTGTATGTAAAGAAAGTGTGCCGGTTTTCAAAGAATATAATCTGCGTCGTCACTACGAAACCCGCCACAAAGCAGGGTTCGAATTATAAATTTGACCCTATGGGGGTCTCTATTTAAAAAAAAAAAAAAAGCAATGCATACTCGCTCTCCTGGACCAGCGCACTTTTGCGCACTGCAGTGCACAGCTTTCACACACAGGCGCGCGCATGCACGCACACACGCACACGGTGTTGCGCATATATATATATATATATATATATATATATATATATATATATATATATATATATATATATTTAAATAAATTTTATATATATATATATATATATATATATATATATATTGTTAAACAAAGGAAGATCGTTGTGAGATAGAGGACAAGTCTTCTTCGGACTTAACTTCACATTCGATTTCGCAGGCTGCAAATTTCAGTTTGCGCGCATAGTGGTGTGGTGGTGAAGTACAGCCGTACATGTTGCGGTTTAATAACACGTTCAATACAAAGTTATGGCTGCATGGTGATCGGAAATGAAATGAGTTTTATTTATATTTATATGGTGATATAGGCTATTCAAGCTTATTATGGTGATTATATGACGTATTTGAGAGACTTCCACAGAAAATTAAGTTTGCTTCTTTCATGGGAGCCTGAGGGAATGGGAGCTCAGCTCCCATTGGCTCCCACGTAATTCGAACTATGCCACAAAGAGTATGCTAGTTTGCGAGGGCAAACAAGAGAAGACAGGATTCGGAGGATGAAATGCGGACTGGCTGCACAACAGAATGTATTCCTTCGCCAAACCCAGATCAACCAGGCTGCTGTCCGAGCGAGCTATAAGGTAGCTCACCTACTAGCTACCCATGGAAAGCCGTTTACTGATGGGGACTTTGTTAAAGTATGCATGCTTGCTGTGGCCGAGGAGGTGTGTCCCGACAAGAAGGATGCGCTCAACGCGGTGAGTCTCTCCGCACCTACTATGACCAGGCGAACCGAAGATTTAGGGGACAACGTGTATGACCAGCTGAATGAGAGAGTGTCAGAATTCGAGTTTTTTTTGCTTTGGCCATGGATGAGAGCAATGACGTGCAGGACACAGCACAACTGCTGTGATCTATTGCTCATATTATTATAATTTCACTGTTTTTTAAAATGTATTTATTTTATAGGCCTATTTATTTGACCTTTATTAAGTGCTGCATACAATTATTATTAATATTATTAATGATATCAACAGGCTTACCTACAATTTATAATTTTCCACTCACCTTTGCCAGTGTCAATCACCTCAACTAGGCAGATGTTTCTTACCTTGACAGCTTTGATATTATTTTTATTAGAAAATAAATAAATGGAATATCTGTGGTATTTCAAATTAAAACAAAGTGTGAAGACTCGATTACTACTTTTGCAAACCACTAGTAAAGATAAACAAATATGTGCCAGGAATCAAGTGTTGATATAGTAGTATGGATATAGTAGTGGGGATGGCCGTGCCAGGCTAGTAATCTCTACTACATAAGGAGGCCTGCTGGTGGTCATATTTGTCTGGGTTATACAATTCTATGTGATATAGCTGACCCGACCCCGGCCCCCATCACAGTCAGGAACGACAATGTGGCCCCCAGAGAAAAAAGTTTGGTGACCCCTGTCTTTAGGTTTGCCATCCTTCCACTTGCAAGTGGTAAGTGATATGCGCTGGGATCACACACACAGCGGCTCAGTCCCAAATCACAGCTTGTGCACTACACTCGCGCGCTCTGTGAGCTGCGCCAGGCCAGAGTGCGCACCCTCCAGAGGGCACTCGCTGTTCAGGGCGGAGTGATTTGGAGCACAGGATGCCTGCGGAGCCGAGCGTATCCGTGTATTGGTGTTGCTGTGTGCGCGCAAATCGTGTATTGGTGTTGCTGCGTGCACACTAATCGTTTTAAAAACGTTAATCTGATGATCCGCTGATACAGTCTAATGTAAACATGGGCTCAGTTCATGGACAGATGTCCTGACATTTTCCTTTAGAATTTGCTGGTATAATTCAGAATTCATTGTTCCATCAATGATGGCAAGCCGTCCTGGCCCAGATGCAGCAAAACAGGCCCAAATCATGATACTACCACCACCATGTTTCAAAGATGGGATAAGGTTTTTATGCTGGAATGCAGTGTTTTCCTTTCTCCAAATATAACGCTTCTCATTTAAACCAAAAAGTTCTATTTTGGTCTCATCCGTCCACAAAACATTTTTCCAGTAGCCTTCTGGCTTGTTCACGTGATCTTTAGCAAACGGCAGACGAGCAGCAGTGTTCTTTTTGGAGAGCAGTGGCTTTCTCCTTGCAACCCTGCCATGCACACCATTGTTGTTCAGTGTTCTCCTGATGGTGGACTCATGAACATTAACATTAGCCAATGTGAGAGAGGCCTTCAGTTGCTTAGAAGTTACCCTGGGGTCCTTTGTGACCTCACCGACTATTACACGCCTTGCTCTTTGAGTGATCTTTGTTGGTCGACCACTCCTGGGGAGGGTAACAATGGTCTTGAATTTCCTCCATTTGTACACAGTCTGTCTGATACCCTGTCCACACTAGGGATTTTGTACCGATATGAAACTACTTTCGTACCGCAACACCTGTCCACACTAGCAACTATACTGGTACTGTAGCGGTATAACTGTATTGGTACTGCTGTGTTCACACTTATACCGGTACGAAAATGGTATAACTGTATCGATACAAAGTATAGCGGTACAGTTTAGTGCATCTGTCCACACTAGCAAGAAATGCTTGCGGTTTTCTTTCACAGTAGTTGAAATGCGCATGCGCGAAATGTTTCCGTGGTTACCGAGTAACTTCCTTCCGAGAATATGGCGGATGAAACAACGTGTGTGTGCTTTTTGTTGTCAGTGTACAGTCTGTATTTCTGGTGGTCATTTATTCAGTCGAATCGTATAAAATGCGCGAGGCAGTTGAGAAAGAAACAAACGAATCTCTGTTCTTCACTATTTTATTCAGCGAAGACATCGATTGAGGTGTGTGACTTTGCGCATGCGCATTATATTTGTATCAATACAGAGCCGCTTCATCTGTCCACACTACGCGAAGCGCTACTGTACCGGTACGAAGCCCATACATTTGTGGGTTTCGTACCGATACAGTTATACCGCTACAGTACCGGTATAGTTGCTAGTGTGGACAGGTGTTGCGGTTAGGGATGGCGAAAACTAAAAAAAAAATCTTGACCGACCACCGAGCCTCATTAGCCGGTTAAAGTCGGTTAACCTATGAGTTTAAAATTCTAGAATTGGAATTATTAGAATCTATTCTAAATCTAACCGCGAGCATCTGCACATTCAGTCCCAGTCGCTGCCCTCCACTCACATTACCTTTTCTACAGCGCGAAACATTTAGTCAAACGCAGCACTGATGTCGAGGGGTTTGTATTGGAGCGGAGGACAAATGGCTCCAGCTTAGAGACAGTTTCAGTTGGCCATGATGTGTTGAAAATAGTCAAGTGCTAGAAGTAGTACATAACATTCAGTGATGGGGAATAACGGTGTTAAAATAAAGGCTGTTATAACGCCGGGTAATCTAATTAATTAGCTACAATCGTTATAACGCCGTTACCAATATCAACACGCCATTACTGCATGGTATTGAAGTTGCTCTGAAGCCGTCACCGACTTGGCTCACAGACATAAAAGCTGCGTTTGTCACTCCCCCTCCAGAAACCGCTGTCATTTCATTCTCTCCCCTTCCCTCCAGAAGTCGGCATCTGCGCCTTTAGTTTGTGTGGAGAGATATGATCTGCAATAACATGCATTGTTGGCTACAGACCGAAACATACTTTCAGAATGCGCTGGCCAAGGCAGGACTAAACTCGATGTGCCTTCTAATAATAATTAAAAAAAAAAAAAAAAACAGAATAGTAATTTGTAAGATAAAAAGCCTGTGTCTACACTTTTCTTTCGCTGAGTGGCAGCTGTCTTCAACTGGGGCGGGAGGGCGGGACATGACTGAATGGGTGTTTCTGATTTGTCAACTGTCTTCAACTGGGGCGGGACATGACTGACTGGGTGTTTCTGATTTGTCAGCTGTCTTCAACTGGGGCGGGAGGGTGGGACATGACTGAATGGGTGTTTCTGATTTGTCAGCTGTTGTCCTTACACCGCATGGCATGCCCCAAGTGTTTACAACACAGAATTCCAGGTTCTCTGCTCCAAAATCGGCAGCTTCAAAACGATTGATTTTTTTTTTTTTTAACCGACAACCAAAAAAAAATTAACCGGTTGACGTTGATTCGGTCAACCATCGGTCAAACGGTCATCGGTTAACATCCCTATTTGCAGTACGAAAGTAGTTTCGTATCGGTACAAAATCCCTAGTGTGGACAGGGTATATGAAACCCACAAATGTATGGGTTTCGTACCGGTACAGTATCGGTACTGTAGCGCTTCGCGTAGTGTGGACAGATGAAGCGGCTCTGTATCGATACAAATATAATGCGCATGCGCAAAGTCACACACCTCAATCGATGTCTTCGCTGAATAAAATAGTGAAGAACGGAGATTCGTTTGTTTCTTTCTCAACTGCCTCGCATGTTTTTTTATACAATTCGACTGAATAAATGACCACCAGAAATAGACTGTACATTGACAACAAAAAGCACACACATGTTGTTTCATCCGCCATATATTCTCGGAAGGAAGTTACTTGGTAACCACGGAAACATTTCGCGCACGCGCATTTCAACTACCGTGAAAGAAAACCGCAAGCATTTCTCGCTAGTGTGGACAGATGCACTAAACTGTACCGGTATACTTTGTATCGATACAGTTATACCACTTTCGTACCGGTATAAGTGTGAACACAGCATGACTGTGGATTGGTGGAGTCCAAACTCTTTAGAGATGGTTATGTAACCTTTTCCAGCCTGATGAGCATCAACAACACTTTTTCTGAGGTCCTCAGAAATCTTCTTTGTTCGTGCCATGATACACTTCCACAAACATATGTTGTGAAGATCAGACTTTGATAGATCCCTGTTCTTTAAATAAAACAGGGTGCCCACTCACATCTGATTGTCATCCCAATGATTGAAAACACCTGACTCTAATTTCACCTTCAAATTAACTGCTAATCCTAGAGGTTCACATACTTTTGCCACTCATGGATATGTAATATTGGATCATTTTCCTCGATAAATAAATGACCAAGTATAATATTTTTGTTTCATTTGTTTAACTGGGTTCTCTTTATCTACTTTTGGGACTTGTGTGAAAATCTGATGTTTTAGGTCATATTTATGCAAAAATATAGAAAATTCTAAAGGGTTCACAAACTTTCAAGCACCACTGTATGTACATATATAAAAACTGACCTATTGTTATGATTCTTGTACTGTCCACTCCTGTTAACATTTTTTCCTGTTCAGTCCCAGTGACATGAAGAAAAGTGAAATTCAATCTCATAGGATTCCCCCCCAAAAAATGTCAGCCTCTAGTTCCTTTCCCATCTCAGCAGTGACCATGCTAATATGAACATGTCAGACAAAGCAGTGTTCCTCAGATTTTTCTAGCACCCCAGTAAGACTCAGTTGAGAATAACAAATTAGCCATACATATCCAGCCAACAGCATCCTTCAATCTGAAATTGATACACTGCATATGGAGAAAGAAGAGTGCAGTCTTGACCTATACCCCAACAGGGTAGGTGTGTTGAATAAATTGGATGCAAGTGTACAATGTTTTAAAAATCCTAACAAAATTGCATAATCTAATACAAATATAACACCACAGCACTGTACCCTAATAATATCTGTTCAGCATTGATCTTAGGATTGTTTCCACTGATGGATGGAGTCAGTAATTCTATACTTAAAAAGTGTAAGTTAGGTGTACTAATGAAGTGGCCAGTGAGCTTGTGTGTCTTTGGAAATATTTAGGGGTCTTGTACCAAAAGAATCTTAACTTACCATTACGGGCTACTAAAGTGGCAGAAAAAGTTTTAAAAGAAGACCTTTTACTGAGGAATTCCTAAAGTAAGCCTAAGGGCAGGGTTGACCTGATTGCTACGGAAAATGGCATGTTTAAAGGAATATTTACATTTATTGGCTGATGCAATAAGGCTCTGTGTGGTATTCCTAAACCAAATCCCAATAAATGTAATTAAGTACAATCCATACAGATTTCATATTTGCACTTTTATATTGGCAGCATTATTTTCATGTTGGAGAGAGTAATGTAGAGTTGTCAAGTTTGAGCTCTGGCAGCTCTGCATTACTTAATAGAGGTGACTGCCTTTATGACGCCACTGACCTATTGCTGTAGTTGGCACGATATGTTTTTAAAGCTCATTGTCATTAAATTATTTTAAGCACATAGCCTATACACACTTTATTAAATTGCATTTAGGGTTGTTCATGATTTTTAATCTTCTGGAGTACTTCTAAGCTTTCACAGGCTTACGACCTGCTTTCAGTTTTAATTGCACTTAAAAAATGTAGCAGGTTTAATTTTAAGAGTACAACCAATTCTTAAGAGTTTCTCCAAAATGGGCCAGTTAGGAAGTAGGTTTAGCCCAGTATTTTTGTGTGAACACAGCTCCTAACACATGCACTAATCAGTATTTGCTTGGGAGAATTTTCTTTCTTAGAACCTCCTTTGAAATACAACACGTGCATAATTCACTAATTACTAGTGGTGACACATTTTCTCTTTGTCTCTATTTTGTGTTTTCAGAGTTGTACTATGATAGAGGGAACCATCATGAGTTTGTCTCCCTGGTGAAGGACCTGGCTCGGCCAGGTGAAATGAGCCAGTCTCAGACTTTTGACTTTGAGTTCACGCATGTGGAGAAACCATACGAGTCTTACACGGGCCAGAATGTCAAACTCCGGTATGCATGTGAAATATACATTTACAGAATGTGTCCATAATATATAAACACCAGACTCATAAAGGATTAGTCATGTTGAAATATTTCATTTACATATAGTTTAAAGGGATCTTCCAGCAGATTGATTTTCAAACTTATTTTATGTTAAATTAGTTGTAGATTTCAAAAATCAAACGTTCAATTTTGGAGACCAAATAGTTTTCGAGAAGAAAAAAAAATTTAGAATACCGGATGGGCTTCCTGTGGTAGTGATGTATGCGATGACGTCAGATAGTGATCACTTGCAACAGCTTCAGTAGTCTGTTTTTTTTAGTACAAAATCTGTACTAAGTTTATTTTACTATGGCTCTACCGTTTCAGTTCAAACCAGCGAATGTCATGCAACAGAGCCTAATCTAGGGCGCGTAATACGCGATAATACGCGTTTTTTATCTGTCTGTCGCACATCCACTTTTTGGGCGCGAGAGTGATATCGCGTATCTATTCATTTTGTCGCGCATTTATAAGTAGAGAGCGTGTAGTCGTGTTTTACTGAATCTTGTGCGTATCAATTTGTCAGCACCCGCTAGCAAGCACTGCGGTAAATATAGCGTTGTTTACACACCAATCGAAAAATATCGGAAAGGACCGAAGTATTCCGAATGGTTTATTTAGCGGGTAAAACAGTTTTGTGAACTATTATATCATTGGTCACTGAACTGGAAGACAGTGTATCTCAACCAATCGTGTGAAGTGTTTTAAAAATACCCAAAAGCACATGGCATATCGTTCTGTCTCATCCAAACATAACAGTCAGACCCTCCAGGATTTCGCGATTTGCAACATCAACGCAAATTCAACCAATCCCCACAAATTCAGGGCGGTGTTGCAATTCTATCCAATCACCGCAACTTTCCCGCAAATTTGACCAATCGTTGGTGTCGTCTAGCAGTGACGTCGACAAACTACCTTCCTCCTTACTTCCGTGTATACGTTCAAGAGAAGCAGCATGTGCGCAGTGTTGCCAGATTGGGCGGTTTTAAGTGGATTTTGGCGGCTTTTGAACATATTTAGGCTGGAAAACGTCAGCAGTATCTGGCAACATTGCATGATGTGCGAGTCAGTGTTTATGTAGGCTTAAATTCTGTTACTGAAAGTGTGTTATGTTTACAGTGAAGCACTGTGTGCACTTTTTTTTTTTTTTTTTTTTTTTACTTAATACAAGAAATTAATGGATGCCAAAATTTTTGCCAAAATGGTATTTTATTTTCCATTGTTTAGGCAGCTTCAGCATCATACTGCGAGATTCTGTTCAAATTGGTTTTTTTTTTCTTCGATGAAGCCTGAGACATTTATTTTATTAGTTTATAATTATGTTTTAATTTAGTCTTCAGGAGAGACTGCCTGCACACAGTACTAGTATTAATTTTTTTTCTTACATGAAATCTGAGGCATTTATATTATATTTTAAGGTAACTTCATGTTGTGCTGTGAGGTTCTATGCATTTTAACTTTTGAACCAACAGGTGCATTTGGATAAGTAAAGCCTATTTTTCTGCACTTTTGTAGTCCTGGTAATCTTACACATTCTACATGATTGCTAGTTGGGTTTTTTTTGAGTAATTTGTTTAATTTTTCTTGTTGAAAGTTCAATTTAGTATTATGTTAATGATATTCTAAAAGTAAAGATTAATAAAACTGTTCTGTTTATAGATGTACTCTTGAAAATATCTACCAATGTATTACTTATTTTTCTGTCCCCACTAACTGGAACAAATGAGGGATATTTTTACCCATGTTAATATTTTCTGTCCCCTGTTTCTACAACTAGTGAGGGATCTGTCCCCTATTTTCAAATTCCTAGATTAAGCTCTGATGCAAAATGTTCCGAGTAATTCTTTTATCTAGAATATAGTAGAACATGCCTGAAGCTCAATTGAATGCTCGGTCTTTTGGTCTGTCAGTGATTGTACTTCAACGCCAGTGTTTTCTTTGTCACCTGTATTTTTCTTCCAACATGCACTGAAGAACCTACAACACATCGGAATACCGATTATAATTCACCAGGTAAGACACTGATAATATATTACAAAGGATCATGGTAGAACAAAGTCGAAACTAACCTCTCAGTGGTGTTGTCTCTTTTGACATTCAACACTGCTTCAGCGGACTTTTGGAGTTGAATGATGGGCAAATATTGTTGGCACGGCATCGTCTTTTAGTGTTCTTTTAATTCCAGAAGTCCTCATTAATCTTGCTTTTAATTCCATCGAATCATTGAAACAGGATGATTCAAAATGTTCGGAAAATAAGTAGAGCACGGCAGGCAGGTTGTTTTGAGGTCTTCCGATGGCGTGAATCCATTTCTTGCTGTCATAACCACTTGCCTCTTGGTGGAAACAACATAAACAGGGGCGGCCACACCAATGTTGTGTTTTTAAATCCATGATAATTTATTAAAGTAAATACTCAGTCAGTATATGTAAGGCAAAACAAGTGTGGTGAAAATCAGCATAGTGTAATGTAATGCGTAAAAGGGGTAGAGGAGAAAAGAGCCGCAGCCAGCCCCAGTAGTGGCAGGGCCAGTGCAGCAGGTCATCGAGCTATGATGGAGAAACTAGTTTTAAGCTCCCTCCAATCAGCTGCCAATTAGCCATCATGGCCAGCCCAGACAGCTCCCCCTGCAGACCGGTAGGGAGAGAGACTCCAAAATGTCTTAATGTAAAGCCAGGTAGAGTGAAGCAGGCCCAGCATGACATAGTTGGGCGTGACATCACTCCCCCCACAAAACGGAGACCCATATCTGTGGGACTCTGAAAGTATTGGACAAAAATCCCCAAAATCCATAATAAAGAAACAAAACAACTTCACCCAAATAACAAAAGTGAATCAAACACAACTATTCTGGAACCACAGTTATTCTGAATAAGACCCATTTACTCACACATTCATTCAGACATTCACTCATGTCCACAAACAACCACCAGCAAAGTGACCATTCTCACACACAGCCTCCTAATCGCAACACAAACAAAGCAGAGACTTTAGGGTAGCGTGAAAACGTTCAAGAGCCCCCTGGCTCTGTGCGTGGTACGCACTACTCAGGTTGTGTTGAATGCACAACTATTTCAGTGCTGCAGCAAAAACTTTTGAATTGAAGTTCGGACCAAGATCACTTTGAATGACTTTTGGAATGCCGAAAATTCATATAAACTGAGATAAGGACTTAACAGATTTCGTGGTAATAGTCCTCAGTACGTATGCAGTGGGATAACGGGTAGCCTGACACATGACGGTAAACAGATAAATACATTTTGATGGGGGCAAAGGACCTACACAGTCAATGATGAGGTGTTCAAAAGGAGTCCCAACGGACAGGATGGGTTGTAGGGGTGCAGGTTTAATAGCATTATTAGGTTTACCAGCAATCTGACAAACGTGACAAGATTGAACAAACCTTGCTACGTCCCTCTTTATCCGTGGCCAGTAAAAGTGTTGCAACAATGGATTGTAGGTTTTCTTCACCCCAAAGTGACCAGAGGTTTCCGTGTGCTATTTTTAATGTTACATCACGGTAGTTTTCAGGAATCACCACCTGCATGATCTGATCTGCCTCATTAGTATCAGCACACAGTGACCACCTTCGAAGCAACAAACCATTCTGCACAAAGTAACTATGATCCAAATTAGTGTCATCGGAAGCTAGCGCAAAATATTTCTGCAAACTTGGATAATTTTGCTGTGTGTCAATGATCTCACTACGAGACAATAGTGCTGGTAATTCGGGAATGAATAACTGTGCTAAAGTGTTCCTAGATACTTCAGACGATTTAGCAGCCTGCGCACGGGCCATTGCACGTGTCACCGTGCAGGCATTGAACACCTCTGGGAAATCTTGGAGACACCTGTCTGGCTCAGCTGATGGTATGGCCTCAGTCTTAACCATAAGCAGAGATGCTGACTGATCAGAAAAAACACAATTACAACCAAAATTATCATCAATGATCAAATCAATACCATCTATTGGCAGAGATGGGCACACCACAATGGTTACTTCACCATTCACAAAACCAGAAAATATTCGGATTCTGTGCAATGGCACTGGAAATGACTGAAGCCCAATTCCCTGAATTAAGGCAAAACTCCCCGTATCTGAATCAGAGGAGAAAGGCAGGACAGATCGGCAGATGAAACACTCTGATGCTCCGGTATCACACAAGATTTTTACCGGAACTCTACAAGAGTTTCCAACCATCAAGACAAAACCCTCTGTGGCAAACGAAGCATAACCCACGATGTCAGACACAGTTGTTTTGTTAAGCTTATCACATGGCATGTTTCGCTCAGCAGAAGGCAAAGCAACAAATGCCTCTTGCACACGGCCAACTAAAACAGTTTGTAGTCATGAAAGTGTTCCGGATTTTCCTCTGGATTTTTTCCGCTAATGTCCCGGAAATCCGGATATTTGACAAAACTCTTGAAAATCTCCAGTTTTCCGAATGGAGAAATTTATTTTTCAGATTTTTCGCGTTCCTAGACGCGGCGTAATACTTCGCATCGTCCTTGCATGGGCGCAGTCCTTAAATAGCCCGAACATAGTTCATTGATTTAAAGACAGGTGTTCTTTGTTAACGGCACGTGTGCCGGAGCTCGTGGGCGCGCCTTCAGGTGCACGTGCTAAGGTGCGCAGGACTGACACCATTCTGCGCAAGCGCAACACAATCGCACTAGAAAGCATGTTCAAGCTGCCAGTGTAGCTGCAGTCTTTTTAGTTGCGAATTACGAGTATTTTCTCGTGTTAATAATTCGCCATGTCAAAACAAACACAACTTTCCTCCTTTCGACGTGAAGAGAGGTAAGCAATTTATTTTATATATAAAAGCGTTTTATGGTTTCGAAGCTAAGTTTTAGTGCCATTTCTAGAACACAACATCAAGAAAACGTGGAAGAAACAGCAATCCGGTTTCTAAGCTGCCTAAAACTAGCAATGGTAATTATTTTTTTGTTACATAATGTACTCAGGCTGCCAGTCAGTGTGTGACACACACACACACACACACACCCTACGCCCCTGATTTATATGAGAAATTTGGTATTCATTGGTGTGTTTAAATTTACAGACAATACGAACTAATATAAACAATTGGCTTCAACTCGCATAAATATGAATTGGAAATTTTTAGTTCACTTTAGCTTATGCAAATGCACAACTCTACTAAAAGATTGATAAACGAGGCTCAATGTCCCCAACATTGAAACCTGAAAGCTTTAGAAACTCTAACAGACCTTTACTTTTTAACAGTACTGTTTTGGGATTTTGCTGACTTTACCTTCAACTGTCTGATTTTTTTTTTTTCAAAGTAATGAACTGTGTAGCCAGGAAAATCACCGCGTTTTCTAAATGCACTCCTGAAAATTACTCATTAACTAGGGGAATTAAATTTGATATTTTTGACATGTTAATCATTAATGTACATGAAAGAAAAAGGCTTAAAAGTTATAACTTGTTTTAGTGAAAATAAGTACTAAAATGCACTAGAATGCAGGGTTTTGCGTGTTGTTATTAAAATATTTTCGGGGGACGTCCCCCCCAATATTTCAGGGGTTTTTTTTTTCTTTGCTCCACTTTCATCTCTAAGTTTGTAACAGCAGGGTTTTCTCATCACCCCAGTTCTGATCTGCAGCGACATTTTCAAATAAAGAGAAAAACACATCAGGATCAAGCTCGTTGAACTTGGGGGGGGACTTGATCATACCAGCTAGGCCAGACTGTTGAAAGGAATTTCCAATTTTACCTTTAGCTGCCAGTCTCAGCCTGGTTCTCTCGACCTCACAGTCTTGTTCTGATTTCTTGAGCCTTTCTAGCTCTAACAAGCAATTCTTTTCTCTCTCTTGAGCCTCCAATTTCTTTTGCTCCAATTCTAGTTTCTTTTGTTCCAATTGCTTTTTCATTAATTCTCTTTGCTGTTCAAATGTCATTTCGTTGGATTTAACAGGTTGCATATTTGAAATGGGAGGATTTTCTGAAAATGGTACACCCAGATCACTGGGTTCTTACGGAGTACCACCAGGCAGCACCTGCTTGTCTTTTAGACACTCAGGGCTCGAAATTAACTTTTTTTCTTTGTGTCCCCCAGTGGTCCCGAATTCTGTGTTGTATTGTCCCGAATGGAAGCAATAGTGTCCCCATTTTTTTCCTCTCTGAAATAACCAGTGGTTAATATTATCATATGAAGTTACTATTATATTTGTAACTATGCGATTTTGAACCCTTTATATCATTTTTACAATAAGTCACAAGACACAAGCGACACATGTCCTATACATCATCTACTTCAAAATTACAGTTATTGCATTTTCAGTTTATTAAACTTTGGCGATCTCACTGTATGAATAGATACCCGTTTATTTAAAGGGGCCAACTAGCTCATTCAGAAAATGTTTCAACTCCCTACATCTGCAGTACACTTTAGTTGAAAATAAGACCCCTTTTATGTTCATTTCATCTACTTATACCTTGAATATCTGTTGGCACTTATAAGGCCAACTTATAATTTTCACCATTACCGTTATCCATAGCCCTGTGATGACCTGGCGACTTGTCCAGGGTGTACCCCGCCTTTCGCCCGTAGTCAGCTGGGATAGGCTCCAGCTTGCCTGCGACCCTGTAGAACAGGATAAAGCGGCTACAGATAATGAGAGATGAGATGAGACCGTTATCCATTTTTATGAACTTTCCGTTATCCATTACCATTATCCATTTTATGAACTTTCGCTGCCGAAACGTGGATGCAAATGTTAGCAACATCAACATAGTGCCAGGTCCGAGCCTAGTTGTGCTGCTGACTGACTAAACTTTCTGAACTAGAAAGACACCAAGAAAACTCACTTATTCTGTTGAACGGTATTTTCCGTCAATATCATCCACATCAGGGACGTCACTAGGTTTGAGAGACAGGGGTAGCTTAGCACCCAGAGGAGAAAAGGTATTGTGCGCGCGCAGCACGCGCCGAACATTTTTCAGAGCACCTACTAAGGCTGTCAATCAATTCATTATTTCAAGAGCATCACACCTTGGGGACACACTTCCCACCATTTCTATTCTATTTTAAAATTGCTTTCATCATTTAATTGCTTGCTGAAGCAACTTCACCAGACTCCCTTTCTTAAAAAATCTTCGTATATCCATCTAGCCAAAGGATAGACAGACAGATAATCTTTTCCCATGCCAAAACTAATGCTAGTAGGCTACAACCCACACAGCTTAGTAAGTTTGTTCACCATGCTAACGTGCCAGATTTACAGTTGAAATAGAAAAGCTACAATATCGTCTTTCCTCACTACCCATTGCTCAATATAGCCTAGGTAAAGTTAAGCAAATGCGAACCACTGACATCAAATTACAATCTCACCGTGTGTGTCTGCAAATGAAAGCATAGAATTCTGACTCTCTGCAAACCCAACTCAATGGAAGCCCGCACCGCGCCTGCTGCAGAATGCCTGCGTAGTTTAAGTCCTACTAGCCTACCACTCGACGTGACGCTTGACACAGAGCCAATGAGGAGGAATCATAACGATATTAATAATATTACATTAAACAATAAATAAGCAAGCAGAAACTGTTGTTCGGATTAATTTGCGTTCTTGATGGCTCATGTTCAGTGCTTTACTGCCTTTGTTTTTTTTTTGGGAAAAAAATAAAAATATAAATAATTTAAAAAAGGGCAAAAAATATAGGGTGGCTTTGCCATAAGATAGGGTGGCTGGAGCTACCCTAAAATGGGTCTGGCGACGTCTATGATCCACATCATTGCTGTTGTATTTTATAACGTGTCTAATAGTGTTCATTAAGTTCATTCAGTTGCTAGCGTTGCCTGCAGACCAGGCGAGGACACTTTGGATCCTGAAGGTCCCGGAGACGTTATGTCTGGGCTTTCAGTTTCTTCCCCGCGGTCGGTCCGCTTCAACCACTTAAGCATTTTTGTTCTGGCAAGAGTCGGCGCAGCGTGTGCGGCAGCAATTCCATTCCAAGTCCATATAATGCGGATTCCGGCCGAAGATTCTAGAACAGAATGCGCTGCTCTGTAGCCTACGGATGCAGGTGCATCGAAAGTGTAGCTACTATGTATTTTTCGCTGTTAACGTTTTAAAATTAAAATTGACAAATTAGGTGAATGTGTTACGGCTTTGTAAATAATATTAATGTAGAACTTTTTTTCTAGATCTATTTTTTTCCATTGTCCCGGGATTGTCCCAGATATGATAATTTTGTGTCCCGATGACATTTTTTATGGTCCCCGGGACGTCGGGACACCGTTAGTTTCGAGCGCTGTAGACACTCCCGAATAAAATCTACAAGCTGTTCTTTCTTTGCAGATTTTGGCAATGTCAATTCAATTAAGTAATGGTCAGCCACCTTAACCAATTGGTCCTTCGTTAAAGCTACCAACAAACTTTCAGATGGAACAGACAAAAAAAATCTTCTAATGTACTCATCGCGTAATCTTACAATCACCAATCAATGATCAAAAGTATACACCAATCGAATAAACAAAACAAACTTCCAGATCGGACTTCCAGAATAACTTTACCAACCAACTATAAACAAGTGTGCAAAGTGGATGCAGCACAAGCAACAGGACAGCTTAAACCACAGAGCTTCCCCCTAAACATTTACCCCCACGCCTATACTAACCTGCCTTCACACTGAGCCCAAGAACTGAGGATCATTCACTCACCGATACCGTTGGAGTCGTACTGCTCCAACAAAGTCAATCCAGTGGTTCCACAGTGGTGCCCTCCGTCCAGGCTCCAGTGACATTCCAGCCTAATGCAAAAGCGCTCTAAAATGGGGATAAACGTAAGCTCAGACAATTTATCCTGCCAAGCTGCAAACACACTTCGCAAAAAAAAAAGGTTGGACTAATAATGCTCAAATCTGTGTGCAAATACTCCCCAATTTACCCCAAACTAAAGCCTTAACACGAAACAATGTGACTGTCCCCCAAAACAAACACTCGGTGAAAACCAGTAGGCCTAATATACGCTTCATTCATAAAATTGCGCCGGTGATGTACAGGGGCTTCAAAGTTTGGGAGAATAGCAGGGTACAAATAATTTACAGCAGGGTGCAAAATGGTAAAATGTCTGCCAGCGGCAGACATAATGCACGCAAAGCGTGCAGGGATATATATATATATATATATATATATATATATATATATATATATATATATATATGAATGAGAGAGATGCAAGTACGAATTTTTCATGGGGCGAGATGGTTTGGAACAGGCCATCTAAAATTGGGATAACATTTACCCGGGACGGGTATTTGAGGCGGGTCGTCTAGCTTAAGCTTGATTAGCGTTGTTACGCACGCCAGTGTTTCCCACAGAAATTTTGGAGACTATGGGGGAGGCGCGGGGGTTGTTTAAAATTGAGTGATATGTTAAATATTAAGTTATTACTGAAAAACTATTGATTAACAAAACAAAGACACTGAGAAATGGTCCTATAAACAACTTTACCAATATAAAAGATTACCAGGACTACAAAAATGCAGAAAAATAGGCTTTACTTATCCAAATGCTCCTGTTGGTTCAAAAGTTAAAGTGCATAGAACCTCACAGCACAACATGAAGTTACCTTAAAATATAATATAAATGCCTCCGCTTTCATGTAAGAAAAAAAACTATTAATACTAGTGCTGTGTGCAGGCAGTCTCTCCTGAAGACTAAATTAAACAATAATTATAAACTAATAAAATAAATGGCTCAGGCTTCATAGAAGAAAAAAACAATTTGAACAGAATCTCACAGTATGATGCTGAAGCTGCCTAAACAATGGAAAATAAAATACCATTTTGGCAAAAACGTTGGCATCCATTAATTTCTTGTATTAAGTAAAAAAATATGTTGCCAGATACTGCTGACGTTTTACAGCCCAAAATATGTTCAAAACCCGCCAAAATGCACTTAAAACCGCCCAAATTGGGCGGGAAAACACGCAATCTGGCAACACAGGCGGCAGTAATGGCTGCACTCGTGTCGAGGATGTAAACACAGTTGACGCGGAAACGGACATGCATGACAGAGTGGATGTAATTTACGTTCACAACTTTTTTTGCTGTCAGAAATATTTAATATTAAATTTTGTGACTCGACTGACAATAGCCGGCGGCATAACAAGCCATAGCCGGCGATTTGCCGCCGGTGACCGGCTACTTTTGAGACCGCTGGATGTAGCTCTAGGCACCACACTACACTCTACCATAGCCAGCAGTGGGAATTAAAGTAGCGTACTCATGAAAATTCTGGCTCAAACATCCTGGACGAGCCCCTATGTCATAACCACTTGGCTCTTAGTGGAAACAACATAAACCGGGGAAACCATGCCAATGTTGCGTTTTAAATCCATGATAATTTATTAAAGTAAATACTCGTAGAAGTCAGTATATGTAAGGCAAAACAAAAGTGTGGTGAAAATCAGCATAGTGTAATGCAATGCGAAAAAGGGGTAAAGGGAGAGAGGTGAAAAGAGCCGCAGCCAGCCCCAATAGCAGCAGGGCCAGCTTAGCAGGTCATCAAGCTATGATGGAGAAACTAGTTTTAAGCTCGCTCCAATCAGCTGCCAATTTGCCATCATGGCCAGCCCAGACAGCTCCCCCTGCAGACCTGTAGGGAGAGAGACTCCAAAATGTCTTGATGTAAAGCCAGGTAGTGACTTTTTGAAATCTACCACTAATTTTACATAAAATAAGTTTGAAAATCAATCTGCTGGGAATCCCATTCAATGACACTGTTTTTATCAATCTCTTTAATCTATCATGTATTTCAGCTGCTTTTTATTTTTTCCCCTCCATGTCAAAGCTATTTTCTGCGAGCAACTGTCAGCAGAAGGCTAAATGACATCAGCAAAGAGATGGACATTGTTGTGCACACACTCAGCACATATCCAGAGCTGAACTCCTCTATTAAGATGGAAGTTGGGATTGAGGACTGCCTACACATTGAGTTTGAGTATAACAAATCCAAGTAAGTTTCAAAATTTGTGAGTCATGGAATCAGAAATAAAGTGGGTTATATTATACGAGGAAACATCATCATCTCTGTCATATGATCTCCTGAAAAACATTTAGCTTGCTGCTTCGCTATCACATACTGTTCCTATAATGTTCCTCTAATTAAAGCTAGAGTGAGCTCAAAATTTAGAGAGTTCTCACAACATCTACATTTTAGCTATAGCAGTCCTCGAAAAAAATCTCCCAGCCTTACTTGCCCATTGGGCAAGCAGCACCCAAAACATAGTACTTGCCCGAAAAACAATTCCACATGCCCAGACCTTTTTTTTTATTTTTTTTTTATTTTGGAGAGGACAGAATGCAGTTAATTTTATTTATTTATTTATTTATTTATTTTTTAAATGGGTGAAGCAGCATAATTATCATAAGTCCACAAAACCATAGCACCAATATATGCAGACATATTAAGAAAGAAAGAAGTTCTAGTAGCAGAGGAATGAATAATTTAGGGTCTATTAAGCTGTGGAGAGTTTTGAATGAGTATAATAATAATGCTGGAGCTTTGTTTCTGTTATCAAAGGAACACAGTTCTGTGCAAAATGTCACTGTGGAACCGGAGTGTAGAAATGAACCTACAGTTCAAGAGAGTTCTACACAAACACACTGAACTTTTATAACAGCTGCACACATGTGAAATGGAAATAAATCGACTAAGGCAGGAAAAACTATTTTGGATAAAATTGTTACTGTCCGGGCGGCACGGTGGTGTAGTGGTTAGCGCTGTCGCCTCACAGCAAGAAGGTCCTGGGTTCGAGCCCCGGGGCCGGCGAGGGCCTTTCTGTGTGGAGTTTGCATGTTCTCCCCGTGTCCGCGTGGGTTTCCTCCGGGTGCTCCGGTTTCCCCCACAGTCCAAAGACATGCAGGTTAGGTTAACTGGTGACTCTAAATTGACCGTAGGTGTGAATGTGAGTGTGAATGGTTGTTTGTGTCTATGTGTCAGCCCTGTGATGACCTGGCGACTTGTCCAGGGTGTACCCCGCCTTTCGCCCGTAGTCAGCTGGGATAGGCTCCAGCTTGCCTGCGACCCTGTAGAAGGATAAAGCGGCTAGAGATAATGAGATGAGATGAGATGTTACTGTCCGTTACGCGCTGATCAACCTGTGTGACTCAGCTATGCCTTTGAATTGAGAATTAATGAAAAGGGAACTGAACATTAACTGTTGCTTGAAATTATTATTAGAAGAATGATTATAGTTACGGGCGGCACGGTGGTGTAGTGGTTAGCGCTGTCGCCTCACAGCAAGAAGGTCTGGATTCGAGCCCCGTGGCCGGCGAGGGCCTTTCTGTGCGGAGTTTGCATGTTCTCCCCGTGTCCGTGTGGGTTTCCTCCGGGTGCTCCGGTTTCCCTCACAGTCCAAAGACATGCAGGTTAGGTTAACTGGTGACTCTAAATTGACCGTAGGTGTGAATGTGAGTGTGAATGGTTGTCTGTGTCTTTGTGTCAGCCCTGTGATGACCTGGCGACTTGTCCAGGGTGTACCCCGCCTTTCACCCGTAGTGAGCGGGGATAGGCTCCAGCTTGCCTGCGACCCTGTAGAACAGGATAAAGCGGCTAGAGATGATGAGATTATAGTTACTATATGACTATAGCTACAACTGAAATGTGCTGATTCTGTTAGTGTTTGTAATTATTGTACCATCCACTATGAGATGAAATTCAAATAAAATCTTACAATATTGTTTGAAAGTCTAGAGCAAGATATTTTGTTATTTTACGAATAATAACACTTCAGGTATTGTTTTACCATAAAAAGCATCACTGTGTAAATGACAGCGTGCAGGTAGCTGTGTAACTAGATGTTCGTGGGGTTGATGAGACACGGAGGGACAGGAATACCATCTAGCCCACAGTTTAGGTCAGAGCCCTTTGAGAGTAAATGCTTTGGCTTTCACAACATTCTGTTCTCAAAAGCTGATGTCAGGAAAAAGTCTTTATACAAAGAAGGTTTTCTTGCTTCGTTTGTTTGGGGTTTTTTTATAAACTGTTCTTGTGTGTCGGGACTTTTCAGGAAAAAGAAGGTATATTCCAACATGTAGCTAATGCTAATGCTAGGCCACAAATCTGCACCATCACTCCAGTCATGTCGAGGAATTTTATACGGATCATAACAGCTAATAAACTCTAATTTCCGTGTATATCTATCCTTCGCTTCTTTCTGAGTAAGACGGTCCAAGTAATCCAGTAGTAGAGCTTTTTTAGCTGTAGTTTTCTTTGGACAACAGCAACAGACGCTGGACATCTCCGCTTGGCTTCAGTATGTGAACTGCCAATTAGCAGGTCCTGTATGTGTTTACGATTCTTATGTCATGATTTACAACCAATGGGAGACACCCTTTGTTGGCTGTCCACCAATCACAGGCTCCATGTCACAGTGGTGCTATGTTGATAAATATTTAGAAAATTAAAATATCATTACGAAATATATGAAACCATCAAAAACAATTTTAAAAAATCTTAATATATATACTGGTTAGAGGTAAGGAACATTTATTCAGTGATATCGTTTATTATTAACTTCAGTCGTGATATAAAAGTTCCAAGTTTGACACCTGCCTGCTTCAACCGCGTTGCTGGCACACGATGTCCTTGACCCTCGTCGCCCTTAGCCAATTGGTATAATTACGTAATTACGCGGATCTGTCTGAGCTGAGCTTTTCCAGTACGCTCAAACACATGCATATGTCGATGAATTATAACCAAAAACAAGGAAATTTGAATGATTTCCTCAAAATATTTTTTTGTGCTTTTATATATTGTGTTGATGAATAAAACTTTTTAATGCATTTCCCGTGAAACGAGATGAGCTACTTTAGACTGGTTCCCTGCTCTCTTGGTGCCTGTGTACCTATGTTGCTTAGGTTGTCAGTACTAACCTTTGTCGTCTGATCGGACGATTACCATCAAAGTTTTACTTGTCCTTGCATAGACTTTAGTCGTCTTGGACAATCAGACATGAGATTTTTCAAGCATTGCATAGTGTCTACAATTTTTCACCCCTTACTACAACCCCGATTCCAAAAAAGTTGGGACAAAGTACAAATTGTAAATAAAAACAGAATGCAACGATGTGGAAGTTTCAAAATTCCATATTTTATTCAGAATAGAACATAGATGACATATCAAATGTTTAAACTGAGAAAATATATAATTTAAAGAGAAAAATTAGTTGATTTTTTTTTTTTTTAATTTCATGACAACACCACATCTCAAAGTTGGGACAAGGCCATGTTTACCACTGTGAGACATCCCCTTTTCTCTTTACAACAGTCTGTAAACGTCTGGGGACTGAGGAGACAAGTTGCTCAAGTTTAGGGATAAGAATGTTAACCCATTCTTGTCTAATGTAGGATTCTAGTTGCTCAACTGTCTTAGGTCTTTTTTGTTGTATCTTCCGTTTTATGATGTGCCAAATGTTTTCTATGGGTGAAAGATCTGGACTGCAGGCTGGCCAGTTCAGTACCCGGACCCTTCTTCTACGCAGCCATGATGCTGTAATTGATGCAGTATGTGGTTTGGCATTGACTTGTTGGAAAATGCAAGGTCTTCCCTGAAAGAGACGTCTGGATGGGAGCATACGTTGCTCTAGAACCTGGATATACCTTTCAGCATTGATGGTGTCTTTCCAGATGTGTAAGCTGCCCATGCCACACGCACTAATGCAACCCCATACCATCAGAGATGCAGGCTTCTGAACTGAGCGCTGATAACAACTTGGGTCGTCCTTCTCCTCTTTAGTCCGAATGACACAGCGTCCCTGATTTCCATAAAGAACTTCAAATTTTGATTCATCTGACCACAGAACAGTTTTCCACTTTGCCACAGTCCATTTTAAATGAGCCTTGGCCCAGAGAAGACGTCTGCGCTTCTGGATCATGTTTAGATACGGCTTCTTCTTTGAACTATAGAGTTTTAGCTGGCAACGGTGAATGGCACGGTGAATTGTGTTCATGGATAATGTTCCCTGGAAATATTCCTGAGCCCATTTTGTGACTTCCAATACAGAAGCATGCCTGTATGTGATGCAGTGCCGTCTAAGGGCCCGAAGATCACGGGCACCCAGTATGGTTTTCCAGCCTTGACCCTTACGCACAGAGATTCTTCCAGATTCTCTGAATCTTTTGATGATATTATGGACTGTAGATGATATGTTCAAACTCTTTGCAATTTTACACTGTCAAACTCCTTTCTGATATTGCTCCACTATTTGTCGGCGCAGAATTAGGGGGATTGGTGATCCTCTTCCCATCTTTACTTCTGAGAGCCGCTGCCACTCCAATGCCACTTTTCCACTACAAACGCGGCTGAGCCGTGCCGTGCCGAGTCGAGCTGAGCGGGGCTGTTGGAGTTGCATTTCGACTACAACCGCGCTGAACCGTGCTGGCTGGAAGTGGGTGGACACATTGGGTGGAGTTAGCGAAAGTGGGTGGACGTCACGTGATGTCGTTAAGCAGCGCAAACAGTGACATCAGTGACAGTGGCGGAACAAGTCAGAGCGGGGGCGGGGCAAATGACCGGGCCCTTTATTAAAGCTTATCATGACATCATTTTAGGCTACAAAAACGAAGTCCTTCAAACGAACATGTAACTCAGAAACAAAAAACATTAGGATACTGTACATGGCTCATAATAAAACATCAATAGCCTATACTGCGCACATTATTTGAAGGGCATACGAATGAGCGCTCAGAGGTTGCAACGGTGACAGGAAGAGTCAGAAATAAAAGGAGGGCGGTGCAAACCTCACTGAATGCACTGTGTTTACCAATTTCAACACTACGGGGTGCAACTATGTTATTTTGTACATTAAGTCCTTCAAACGAACATGTAACTCAGAAACAAAAAAACATTAGGCGACATACTGTACATGGCTCATAATAAAACATCAATAGCCTACTGCGCGCATTATTTGAAGGGCATACGACGAGCCTTGCGCTCCGCGAACTCGTGCACGATGCTCTGTATGTCACTGATTCAGTGATCTTTTAAGTGGTAGTCTCACGACCCGAATAGTAAACAATAAACATGGAGGACATGGAGTCGTTAGTGTTGCTGGTCTTGGTGCTGTGGCTTGTTGTCACTGACAACGCGGACAGATACTGGCAAGAGCGTATAGATGAGGCGAGGCGCATAAGGCTTCAGAAATTCTCGTAATTCATAATTATTCTCCTTCCGGGTTTGCGGTGTTTACAGATCCCAGCGCGCTCGCGGGGCGTGTGTGGGCATGTGAGGACACTCCTCCTCACCAATCAGTGCACAGGGGAGTGTCTGCTCACGCCCCCAACCTCACTCGGCACGGCTTGGCTCGCTTCAGCCCCACTCCAAAACGGTGCGAGTTTTAGGGGCTAAGCAGGGCTGAAACGAGCTGAGTCGTGCTGGTTTTTGGTAGTCGAAACGCGAGCCATGTCGGGCTGAAGCGAGCTGAAGTGAGCTGAAAAAGGGTAGTGGAAAAGGGCCACAAGATGCTCTTTTTATACCCAGTCATGTTAATGACCTATTGCCAATTGACCTAATGAGTTGCAGTTTGGTCCTCCAGCTGTTCCTTTTTTGTACCTTTAACTTTTCCAGCCTCTTATTGCCCCTGTCCCAACTTTTCTGAGATGTGTTGCTGTCATGAAATTTCAAATGAGCAAATATTTGGCATGAAATTTCAAAATGTCTCACTTTCGACATTTGATATGTTGTCTATGTTCTATTGTGAATACAATATCAATTTTTGAGATTTGTAAATTATTGCATTCCGTTTTTATTTACAATTTGTACTTTGTCCCAACTTTTTTGGAATCAGGGTTGTACAGGAGATGCATGAAAACAAAGAGACAATTACTTAATCAGCAGTAACTCTCTCAAGATATGTAGTGAAAATTCATTATGTCTGATAATTATAACTATTCTTTTAAGTTCGTTTCTTAAGACACGTATTTTTAAGTATGTTACCTCGCTTGTTGACAGTTTCGGCGAACACTTCCGCCTTCTTCAAAACAGTCACCAGATGTCGAGTGGTGACATGCCTTATCAGCTGATGTTACTCTATGGAGGCGTGAACGTCCCGCCCAATTTGACAGGTAGTCCACGCCTCCTGCTGTCAGGTCGCTGCCCCAGGACTGCGCTCCAGGTATGTAACAGCGCGTACGTTCCCTCATCCCGGTTCATGGTCCTCTGCGCCCGCTTACGTATCTCCACTGCCTCCAAAATCCAACGCTGATATCTATTCTCTTCAGCGCGAATGACTCTGGCCAGCAGGAGGCGTGGACTACCTGTCAAATTGGGCTGGACGTTCACGCCTCCATAGAGTAACATCAGCTGATAAGGCACGTCACCACTCGACATCTGGTGACTGTTTTGAAGAAGGCGGAAGTGTTCGCCGAAACTGTCAACAAGCGAGGTAACATACTTAAAAATACGTGTCTTAAGAAACGAACTTAAAAGAATAACTCAAGAGTTTATTGCCATGTGCAGCATTTGTACCAGATTCATTTTAGGGCCGCTCAGGGTCAGTCTAGTATCAAGTGGGCCTTTTTTTTGGGGGGTGGGGACAAACTGTTTACAGGGCTTTCCCCAAAATGGCGCTCTGCCACACTGTGCAATGTCAGCGCTGCATGGTCACTTGTGTGCGAGCACAAAAAAAAAAAAATCAATACCACAAATTGAACAATGCAGAGTACTTTCTGCACCTAAATATTGCCTATTCCCCTCTGAAAATGAGTAATAACTATAGAAATAGGAAGTTATTTTAATATGTAGGTCTAGACTATCCTGGTACTCAACCCAGAAGTGAAAATAAAGGGTTTCGCTGTGTGCACTGACTGCCATTAGCAACCATACATAAAACCATGTTCTAGGTGCTGGTCGTTAGATGGCGTTGTTGCATGAGTTAACCTCGATTCTGTTCCTGGAATTGGAAAATGAAGAGGCATGCTATGAAGTGTTTTTCATTTCAAATCTAATTTTGTCCTTTAAATTTTGCCTCTTGCGTATTTGACAAGGTAAAAAACATCAAATTTAATAGTGTTTGAATTGTGCCTAAATCAGCCCTAAATGCCACCAGAATGCACCCTTTGAAGTCTCTAATTTCAAAATTTTCTGGGGGACCATGCCCCCGGACCCCCCTAGCAGCCTTCAGGGCCCTCCAGGCTCCATATTAGTAGCACCACTCTGATATTTTTTTCTGGGGAAAGCCCTGGTTTACTAACCAATAACACATCACCATTGCCTCTTAAATGAGAACTGAAGTCATTTTTAAACTTGCTTTATTTCTTAATTAACGTGTTATTCAATTACGTTTTCGGTTTTAGTAACCTTATATTGTGGCTCGTATTGGCAACTAATTGCAATTAAATATTGTACTTATCGGCCTATTCATTTTTTAGCCATGTTGAATTTAGTTTGTTTGGTCCATGGCAGGTGTCCCTTATTCACGCGATCTTCACGAGACTTGGGCGAGACTTCGAAACGTGAAGTGTCAGCCAGGTGTCAGTGCCGCCATTTTGAAAACTGTTTTCCAAACGAAATGTTGCACAAAAACGAGTTTAAATGACAGTTACTGCCTACTTTTTTCAAACTTTCCTGATTGTTATCAAAACAAACAAAACTTCCAGCTTGATTACATCAGCATTCGAAAGAGGGCGCACTCGTCTTTTGACAACGTTGGCAGATGTTGGTCACTTTGATTTCCCAACTGTGTCTTGCACAGGTCTCAACAAATCTCGTTTACGGCCATTGCTTTGACATCTGGACTGATATATTACATAGCATATTTCAAACACTCATAACTTGCTATAGCAGTGACAAAATAGCTCTCAAAAATGCATTTCTATATTTAATAAAATGCGAAATAGAATTTTTATAATTTGCCTTCAGTTCTCCTTTAATGTTCATTTATTGCCATTTATCTGAAAGGTACATTCTGAACGTACAAACAGATACGTTGCCAACAAAACACAAAAACACACTGGAATTCATTACCAAAAGCCCCCATTAAATATCTACAATACCTTGCATAAGTATTCACTCTCTCACACACACACACACACACACACACACACACACACACACACACACACACACTTGCAGTGATGTAACTTGGAAATGCAATATACTTAGTTGGGTTTGTCATATTCCATGAATTTACTTAAAATAGTCTATAATACAAAGGATGAAATTTCATTTATAAATTACACACAGTATAACATCAACAGTAACTAAAAATAAGTGTTATAACAATACAGTATTTGTTATATTAAAATATGTTAATATATTTAAAAATATATAAAATATATTTTATGGTTGTAAATGCGATCTCTTTCTCTGAACGGGACTCTAACATTTCCACTGAATATTTTTATTGTGGTTGAGGCATAGAGACAGATGCACATGCGGAAACCTTTTATTTACACAAGATGGTCAAAGGAACAAAAAACTCCAGGCATGAAAACATGACAGTAGAAGTAAGGAATGCAATTCTTTCACGATGTTTTGTAGCATCTGCATGGAAAATAAAGACAAACGCAAGATAAAGTAACAGAAGCTATGGTTTAAGTAAGGCATAAGTGTCCAAAGTGAAAGCAGGTGTGTGGGGGTAATGCTGTCTAGAAGCAGGGTGTGTGGGAGCTATAGTTCGAGGGGGAATGTTTGGATGCTTGAGTGAGTCAGCGGATATGGCAGTCTCATTGTACAAGCAAAAATGCTATAAATAACCTTTTGCTTGAACAAGAAGCATTCAGAAACCAGAAGGGAATTCTTTCGACACAGACGTGATGCAGCTTGACTCACACCACGTTGTTAACTAGCTAATGTCTCAACTTTGGGCAGCACGGTGATGCAGTGGTTAGCACTGTCGCCTCATAGCAAGAACGTTTCCGATTCAAACCTCATGGCCGACGGGGGTCACGTGTGGAGTTTGCATGTTCTCCCTGTGTCTGTGTGGATTTCCTCCTGCAGTTCAAAGACATACAAATTTGGTAAAATGCCCAGCCCCTGCGGTTGCACAAGCCAGTGTATACTTGGTGCTGGTCCCAAGCCCGGATAGATTGATGATGGTTGCGTCAGGAAAGGAATTTGGTGTAAAACCTACTTCAAATCTAATATGCAGATCGTGATCATCTGCTGTGGAGACCCCTAACGGGAGCAGCTGAAAGTCGTCATTGTCTCAGCTTGGGCTTTTCACAACAATGGACTTGCTGCCTTGTGAATTATACGTCATATCTGGTATTGCGTAGTTGATGCTCTGTAGCAGTCAAAGTCAAACTTTGTCATTCAGACCATACAATAAACAGTGCATATCTGAAAGAAATTACGTTTCCCCACACTCCAGTGTGCTGGTATGTACAATAAACATGTTATAGTAAATGCACACAAGACAATATACCTATTGTCTTGTGTGCATTTACATGTTTATTGTACATACCAGCACACTGGAGTGTGGGGAAACGTAATTTCTAGACAGCTAGACGGACTTGCATATTGCACTATAAACACAGACGTAGACCAATAGACAGTGACCGTAGGACCACAAACAAACATTGCACATGAGAACATATTGCACAAAAAATGGATGAGAACCATAACACTGGTGGGTGGTGATAAAGTGCATAGTGATGGTATTGAATTATTGCACAAGATAAGATATTGCACTTATGCAAGGCACTGTATTTGTATTAATTTAGAAAATCCAGATGAGAGGTGCACAAAAGTCTTTCAGTAGGTTTAAGAGGTTTTTAAAATTCAAAGAGATACTGCACAAGATGACAGCATATTATATCGGATAGCAGCATTTCAACAATCTGTATGTGCGTTAAGGGGGTCGTCAGTTGTAACAGTCTGTGTATGTTAGTGGGTCCAACAGTCCTGAGTCCATCATGTTCATGTGAACTTTTTAAATGTGTTAAGTATTCTGATGGCTTGTGGGAAGAAGCTATAGACCCCTTTCACTGACGTCACCCGAAACCGGAAGTAAACAGACCCTGCGCCATTTTGGAAGACCAACAAACTCGTGATAACGGCAGCGGTATGTGAACCCACAAGAATAAAGTGGAGTGGCAAACGACTTAAACAAATCTGAGCTGTTTTATTTATGATTTATTGGCCCAACAATAGACTTGAAAGAAACCTGTGTGAGACTTGGCAAAAAACTGTGGATATAATGGATAAGTCTGTGCATGATCTGTGGACACTTTGAGGTAAGCAAACGCAAGAAATTCAGATTTAAAACATGCTAAATTGGCCTCAAGTTGACAACTGTATGAGGAGCAAGCCTCTCAGACTTCTACAATTTAATAATAATAATAATAATAATTTAGGATGGGCGGCACGGTGGTGTAGTGGTTAGCGCTGTCGCCTCACAGCAAGAAGGTCCTGGGTTCAAGCCCCGGGGCCGGCAAGGGCCTTTCTGTGTGGAGTTTGCATGTTCTCCCCGTGTCCGCGTGGGTTTCCTCCGGGTGCTCCGGTTTCCCCCACAGTCCAAAGACATGCAGGTTAGGTTAACTGGTGACTCTAAAATTGACCGTGAGTGTGAATGGTTGTCTGTGTCTATGTGTCAGCCCTGTGATGACCTGGCGACTTGTCCAGGGTGTACCCCGCCTTTCGCCCGTAGTCAGCTGGGATAGGCTCCAGCTTGCCTGCGACCCTGTAGAAGGATAAAGCGGCTAGAGATAATGAGATGAGATAATTTAGGATGGTTTGGGGCTTGCTCTCCCTCCTATTATATAAATAAAACATAGTTGTTGTGTAGGCATATATCATAAATACATATGTATAATTTGGATAAATTACCTTGGCCATAACTATGTGTAGGTTATTCTTAATAACAGCTGTAATATCACGAACCAAGCCACTAACAACATAATTGTAAGCCTGTAGCCCTTTGTAGGCTTTCAAGTCATCAGCAGTGTAGGCACTGGGTGTAAACAACAAATAGTTTACAATGTCTGGGTAGCAAACAGATGGCAGAATTGGTGTCCGGTCCTCCTTATGTATCTGATACGGAGAAATAATATAAATCATGCTGCCTACCAGATTACAGTCGTCTGTTTTATTGTATCAGTACTAGTATCACTTACTATACTCATCAGTCATAGATTAGTCCAGTACAACATGACCAGCTTGCTTTTTTTTCCATTTGACTGTCGCAAGTTTTTTCAGGCTGGTACAGTCAAAAATTGAAAAAAGTTTTGGCCTACTAAACTAGTCATCGATTCTACTAGTGTATTAATTGGAGTCGACATGAAAACGTTAGGTAAAAACTAGTACTAAACCAGTACAATCTCTTCTTCAAAGTTTCACCAAATGGTTTTATTTATGCAATTTAAAGCTCATAATACTGTATAACTTTGGTCGAGTAAAAACACGGAGCAAAAACATGGCTGAATCCTGAATGACTCCTATTTGTTTAAATAGGGGACTACATAGGCGGCAAAATGTAGTTTCTTTTTCCCTGCCATGGAAGCGCACTTGTATACCGAGGAGGAAAGCAATTTGCATTACAGCCGTGAGGCGGCTCGGCTCGGTTTTCCCTTTCGGGCGCTCTCGTTTTCTGTTAGAATTTGGTAAAGAAAAAATATATATATTATTTACCAGCTTACCGGGTCCATTAACGTAAATCTGACAGCTGACAAGGTCGGGATATAAACAAACTTTTGCGTTAAACTGTGTGCTTGGATTCACATAATTTTTTCTGAGTCTTATCATATGGGTCAAACCCATCAATCACAGCCAGTTTCTCCACATACCGTGCCCTTTCTGCAACTGGTAATGTACTCCCATAACCCGAATTATCATCCATCGTGTCACTTTACTCTCGCTCGTACTTTGTTTTATATTGTGAGTGCATGTACTTGGTCTTCCAATATGGCGCCTAACAAAATCTCGCGGCGCGGTGACGTCATGTGAAAGGGGTCTATATATTGCTGAGTCTGGCGATCTTGCACTGTGAACTTCAGTAGCGTTTACTCAAAGGTAGAAGGGACTATGTGCAGAATGGGTGGGGTCTTTGCTTATATTGATGGCTCTGTTGCTGCAGCGTGACTGGTACAGATCTTGTTTGGGTGTTTGGGATGTTCTGGTGATCTTTTCACCAGTCAGGTGGTGATACACGATATCCTGTTATTTTTCATGATAGAAGACTGAGTGAGAATGAAAATTTATACATTCCATGTTGGTTTTACTTCATACGTCAACGGATTTCATATGTGAAGGGGCCTAGAGTTTATGGCCCTGAGTTTATTGCACTACATTGCCCTACGTTGCCCTCTAATTGAGAAAGAGAAACTAGCTATTTTTCAAATACTGTATGTAAATGTAATTACAGTCCACAAGACAGTTTTAATTTAGAAGCTGTTTCACAATTGTTGTTTTTTTTTTTTTGAGTCCACAATAGTCCAATAATTTAAAATTCAGATTTGTGTTTTTTCTGCTGCCAAAAATGGCCTTTTGAGATGGAAATTAACTGTACAGAATTTCAGAGCTACAAGTCATATACTGGGCATGTTACTTGTGGTGAGAAGACAGCATATAGTGCATTTCTAAAATTGACTCACTTTCTTATAGTACACAAGAGTAAGGTATACAAATTGGAAAAACTGTTATTGTATGTGATTTAAAGTACTGTGCAGCAGCGTTTGTACATGGTGGTAACTGAAGTGGTGATGATCCTTGTGGTTTTTTTGGACATTTTTTGACTTCACATTTCAGCAACATGTGAAGCTCTGCTGCAAATGTGTCCTGCATCTGTTTCAAGTCCTGTTTGTTTGTTTGTTTGTTTGTTTGTTTGTTTGTTTGTTTGTTTGTTTGTTTGTTTGTTTGTTTGTTTGTTTGTTTACTGAGTAACAACGGAATATTTTGCTTCAAAAGAGACAAATATCTTCTTTTAAAAAATCATTTACATCCTCTTTCTGTGTGGAGTTTGCATGTTCTCCCCGTGTCCGCGTGGGTTTCCTCCGGGTGCTCCGGTTTCCCCCACAGTCCAAAGACATGCAGGTTAGGTTAACTGGTGACTCTAAATTGACCATAGATGTGAATGTGAATGGTTGTCTGTGTCTATGTGTGAGCCCTGTGATGACCTGGCGACTTGTCCAGGGTGTACCCCGCCTTTCACCCGTAGTCAGCTGGGATAGGCTCCAGCTTGCCTGCGACCCTGTAGGACAGGATAAAGCGGCAAGAGATAATGAGATGAGATGAGATTTACATCCTCGTCATATGGTGAGTGTTTTTCGAAAAGGACATTTTTAATGGACAAAGGATCCTGTTGGAGACACTTAGTTTACAAAAAAAGTAACTTCCTCTTAAATATCTTAAGATTGTGAATGAAAGTACTGTATACATCCCAAAGTAAAACCTAGTTCGTGCTAAAAATGCAATTGCTGAGTTTCACATGTTACATCCGCCTCATTAGTTATTCAAAACTTTAGCTGTTGGTCTACCAAATCTCAGTTGACAAAGTGTTTGTACGGCGAAGGTTCATTGCTCGCATGAAAAATGCCTTGTTTTAGGTTGTTCGACTCGATCAAACCGTGAAACTGATAAGTTTCTTCAGGGTTCCCCGTGAACTAATAAAAAGGGTGAACAAACACAGGATTTCACAAAAAGACGTCAAGAAAGGTGGCTTTTGAACCCCTCACTGAAATCGAAGGGAGCTGAGTCGAAGCATGCTTGAGTTTGCAGTGATCACTTCGTGAAAGGTTTGTATATCCCTCTCAGCTATGTCGTTAGTGTTTTCCAAGTACTTTTGCTATGTGTCATTATTTTACGGTACTTTTTTTTTTAGTCACGAAGCGCTAAAGTCCCCAGCTGTTTCTTTGTTGACTCCTCGCTCCTCATGAAGTCCATACGCATGAAGGTCGCGACAAAATTCTTACCCACCCATACAGTTACGATGCGCCATGATCGCTTCTCCGTCTTGTTTAACTAAGATCCAGGTCTTTAAAGGGGTTTCTGATGATCTTTGTGAATTATTTACCTGAGAGAGAAGAGCAAGTACAAGTGAGAATCAAGCTGAAAAAAAGAGAACTGTTGTTTGTATACACTTCAACTTGCCGTGTTTCGTTGTAAAGACGTGAGTGAAAAGCTTAAAATACTTACATGGGCAAAAACAATACAGGATTCATTCAGCAGCGACTTGATACCGAGGTCCTTTACCCAGCCACATACAAAAAAGTTGTAAGTCTCCATACTCTTCCACACTTTCATCCATTTTGCGGTGTAGAAGGATGTCTGCAACACCAGATAGCTCGAGATGTCGGGGAACTAGACTGAAGGGTAGTTTTCGAGATCGTATGACAAATCCTTCTTTTCCAGACTGTAGGGGTCGATTCCATTGCACATAATCTTCTGAATATATCTCAAGTAAGCAGTGGCTTCTGGATTATGAGCATACTCTGTTATCACTAGTTGTTTGCACTACAGCAGCTGTTTTAGACCACCAGCTATTTCACTTCTGGTAAAACCGCTAAAAAAAGTCACGTGACTGAAACCCAGCAATTCTGAATTTAACCAGTAAAATTCAAGTGTAATAATTAAAGTAGAATTAAATTAAATGACCACAAGGTTAAAACTTAAAACTGCTGTAGGCAGGGCTGGTGTGTACCTGTAAAATAAGGTATACAGTGGTGCTTGAAAGTTTGTGAACCCTTTAGAAGTTTCTATGCTTCTGCATATATATCACCTAAAACATCAGATTTTCACACAAGTCCTAAAAGTAGACAAAGAGAACCCAGTTAAACAAATGAGACAAAAATATTATACTTGGTCAATTATTTATTGAGGAAAATGATCCAATATTACATATCTGTGAGGTGGCAAAAGTACGTGAACCTCTAGGATTAGCAGTTCATTTTGAAGGTGAAATTTATCAGGTGTTTTCAATCAATGGGATGATAGTCAGGTGTGAGTGGGCACCCTGTTTTTATTTAAAGAGCAGGGATCTATCAAACTCTGATCTTCACAACACGTTTGTGGAAGTATATCATGGCACGAGCAAAGGATATTTCTGAGGACCTCAGAAAAAGCATTGTTGATGCTTATCAGGCTGGAAAGGGTTACAAAACCATCTCTAAAGAGCTTGGACTCCACCAATCCACAGTCAGACAGATTGTGTACAAATGGAGGAAATTCAAGACCATTGTTACCCTCCCCAGGAGTGGCCGACAAACAAAGATCATTCCAAGAGCAAGGTGTGTGATAGTCGGTGAGGTCACAAAGGACCCCAGGGTAACTTCGAAGCAACTGAAGGCCTCTGTCACAGTGGTTAATATTCATGAGCCCACCATCAGGAGAACACTGAACAACAATGGTGTGCATGGCCACTGCTTTCCAAAAAGAACATTGCTGCTCGTCTGCAGTTTGCTAAAGATCATGTGGACAAGCCAGAAGGCTATTAGAAAAATGTTTTGTGGACAGATGAGACCAAAATAGAAATTTTGGTTTAAATGGGAAGCGTTATGTTTGGAGAAAGGAAAACACTGCATTCCAGCATCAGAACCTTATCCCATCTGTGAAACGTGGTGGTAGAATCATGGTTTGGGCCTGTTTTTTGCTGCATCTGGGCTAGGACGGCTTGCCCTTATTGATGGAACAACGACTTCTGAATTATACCAGTGAATTCTAAAGGAAAATGTCAGGACATCTGTCCATGAACTGAATCTCAAGAGAAGGTGGGTCATGCAGCAAGACAACGACCCTAACCACACAGGTTGTTCTACCAAAGAATGGTTAAAGAAGAATAAAGTTAATGTTTTGGAATGGCCCAGTCAAAGTCCTGGCCTTAATCCAATCGAAATGTTGTGGAAGGACCTGAAGCGAGCAGTTCATGTGAGGAAACCCACCAACATCCCAGAGTTGAAGCTGTTCTGTACAGAGGAATGGTTTAAAATTCCTCCAAGCCAATGTACAGGACTGATCAACAGTTAACGGAAACGTTTACAGTGCTCAGCGTAAATGAGTACACCCCCTTTGAAAAGTAACATTTAAACAATATCTCAATGAACACAATTTCCAAAATGTTGACAAGACAAAGTTTAATACAGGTAGTCGTCCACTTATGACCTATGCAACTTACGACCGATTGGCTTTACAACCGTCTGGTTATGACTGGCAAGTGTTTCCTAGCTGAGCGTACGACGGTTTTCATCCCAGCTCCCGGCAGCACCTCTCGCCGTGTACAACAGTTTCCGCCCCAGCTCCAGGCACATGCGCAGTCTCTTTTGCGCTCCCTTGCGCACTCTGTCATACAGTTTCCGACCCAGCTCCTGGTTTATGAAATGAGCAAATGCTCCCGCCAGCCCAAGCGCTGCAACAGCTGATGATGACGTAGATGACCCACAGCCAAGCACCAGTGATGCCAGCAGTCACTAAGTTTTGTATTTTGCCATGTTTTACATTTGTATTTTGGTATGTTTCAAACTAAAGCAGTGTTTTCCCCAGAAAAAAATTTAAAGCCCTAAATTCTGGCATGATAATACACAGACAATTGAGTGCCAATGGTGTGAAAGCAAGCGCCAAAGGCGTGAAGCGAAACTAGGGGGGTCCGGGGGCATGCTCCCCCGGAAAATTTTTTGAAAGTAGATGCTCTCAGGTGCATTTTCAGGGTCTCTGAGAGGTTTTAGATACATGATTATAGGATAGATTTTACCAGTGTTTTCAATGATTTTCTGACCTAAATAGTATTAATGTATACACATTTGAAATTTCACCTTAAAGTTCAACTGTTTTGTTATAGATTACTGAGGTATATGACAGATTGAAAATCTACAGGGATACCTTAATTATCTATGATCAAGTAGTGTTGTAACAAAAATGTGCATGAAAATATGAACAGTGGTTTGTTCCATCTTATGCAATCCAATGAAGAAAATCGATTATCATGACCTCCTGTTGATCACAAAGGTATCTGAACCTAAGAATTGTCACCTTAAAATAAGTTGCTGTATTACTATAACTGTAATGATTTAGAATGTTTCTGATGCAATTACCATAATATATGTATAACTAAGATGCCCTGAAAAGAAAAGTAAGGCAGCTGCATAGTATAAAGTTTAAATTTTGGCACTTTATTAAATGGACTAGATTAAGATTAAAACATATATTTAAAGGAAAAGAAAACTTAATTTCTACAGTTTAAGTTTGCAGAAAGATTATGTACTTTTAAACACCATTTCATGAAGGGAATTTGTTTATAAGTGTCAAATGTAGCATAATTTCGAATAATAATGATAAGCATATTTGGCAGTGTGATGTCACTGTGAGCCTTTAACAAAAGAATAATCCGAGCCTTCTTTTGTTAAATGGATCCCAGTGACATCACACTGCCAAAAATGCTTATGATTATTATTTGAAATTATGCTATATTTGACACATTTGGACAACTTCACTTGGTGAGAGTGTTTATAAGTACATAATCTTTCTGCAAACCCAAACTAATGAATCAAGTTTTCTACTCCTTTAAAGCAGATTAATTCTCCTTGGCTTTTGCTTGGCCCAGTGTTGGGCAACCCTCTCGTAGTCCATCTCGCTGTCATCCATGCTGATGTGGATTAATTTGTCCAGTGAGTCTTCTCCTAGCTTATTAAAGTCAGTCGGCTTTGTCCGTCTGGCGGGGACATCATCGGCAGCCAATGAGATCGCTTATAATGAATCGGAAACTTCCGGGATGTCTGACGTTTTCTTTCGATGTTTTTATTGGATGGTTTGAACACGTGATCTTGACATAGCCAACAGATTAGTTTGTTTACATCATACCACGCGGACGTATTACTTTGACAGAATCAACACAAACATTGGGAAAAAAAGACCGCTTGTTTAACACAAATATCAATCAATATGTAAATGGATCTGTTATTTGCTCTCCTATGTATCTAGTTACTTGTCGGTAGGAAATTTTAACGTATCGGTATAAATCTAAGTGTATCGGATTTTAACTAAAGCGACTAAGGATATCGGCAGGCAGAGCAAGCGTATCGGGCCCGATATGCTAAAATGCTTTGGGGAAAACCATGTAAAATGTTTTTCTATTTTTCACACCTGTATTTCGTATTTTTTGTTTTGCACATATTAAACAAATTGTGCTGTACACAGTGTAGTATGCAGTGTTTGACTTAAACCAAATAATGAGCCAAGGTAATGAAATAAGAAAATGTTGATAAAAGAAGACTTTAAGATGATTACAATATCATTACACATCACAATATACTTGCGTTCATTTAACATGGGCTGACTTACGACCAGATCGGTTTACGACCAGTCAGTCGTAACCAAACGCAGTCGTAAGTCGACGACTACCTGTATAACATCTGTTTAATTTATAACGTGAAAGTAAGGTTAATAATATAACTTAGATTACACATTTTTCAGTTTTACTCAAATTAGGGTGGTGCAAAAATGAGTACACCCCACTGAAAGTCTCTGGAGCAAAGCTAAATTGTAGGCTACAAATGTCTAATTTAACAAGAATACAATCACAGGTGAGTTTAATTAGTCATTACACAGGTGTCCAGCAGAAAGTTGACTATAAAAGGGTGTTACTTAAAGAAAACCTCTTCCCATTTCATGCTGTCAGCAACGACACCACATGGAAGAGAAATGACCAGACCTGAGGAAGAAAATAATTTCTTTACACCACAAAGGTGAAAGCTACAAGAATATCAGCAAAGCTTTACTTATCAGTCAGAATACTGTAGCAAAAGTGGTACAAAAATTTAAGAAAGATGGAACTGCAACCATCTCACAGAGACGTCCAGGTCATCCACGGAAGTTAACACCTCGACAGGAGCGTCTTCTGATGAGAAGGGTTGAAGAAAATCGGCATGCAAGTTCACTGCAGTTATCTAAAGAAGTAGAAAGCCGAACTGGGGTGACTATTTCCCGTGACACAATACGGTGTACACTGCAGAGGAATGGCATGCATGGATGCCGTCCACGAAAGAAGCCTCTCCTAAAGCCCAGGCACAAAAAAGCCCGCCTATAGTTTGCCAGAGCCCGTGCTGGCAAAGATGAAGACTACTGGGACTCTATACTCTGGAGTGATGAGACCAAGATAAATGTTTTTGGAACTGATGGCTACAAAAAACTGTATAGCGTCGCAAAGGTGAGGAATACAAAGAAAAATGCATGGTGCCCATAGTGAAACATGGTGGTGGCAGTGTCCTTATCTGGGGCTGCATGAGTGCTGCTGGTGTCAGGGAGCTGCATTTAATTGATGGCATCATGAATTCACAGATGTATTGCTCTATACTGAAAGAGATGATGCTACCATCACTGTGCCCTCGGTCGTCGTGCACTTTTCCAACATGACAATGATCCTAAACACACATCTAAGGCCACTGTTGGATTTCTGAAGAACAGGGTGAAAGTGATTCAGTGGCCAAGTAAGTCTCCTGATCTGAACCTAATCGAACACCTATGGGGAATTCTGAAGAGAAAAGTTGAGCATCACTCTCCATCCAGCCACCAAAAGAGGTCATTGTTGAAGAATGGAAAAAGATTGATGTTGCAAAATGTTGCCAACTTGTTCATTCCATGCCTAGAAGACTTGGTGCTGTCATAAAAAAGTCATGGAGGCCATACAAAGTACTAGATGTAGTAGTTTTTGTTGTGGGGTGTATTCATTTTTGCACCACCCTAATTTGAGTAAAACTGAAAAGTGTGTAATCTAAGTTATATTATTAACCTTACTTTCACATTACAAGTTAAACAGATGTTATATTAAACTTTGTCTTGTCGACATTTTGGAAATTGTTTGTGTTCATTGATTGTTTAAAATGTTACTTTTCAAAGGGGGTGTACTCATTTACGCTGAGCACTGTAGTTGCAGTTATTGCTGCACAAGGGGGTCACACCAGATACTGAAAGCAAAGGTTCACATACTTTTGCTACTCACAGATATGTAATACTGGATCATTTTCCTCAGTAAATAAATGACCAAGTATAATTTTGTCTCATTTGTTTAACTGGGTTCACTTTATCTACTTTTAGGACTTGTGTGAAAATCTGATGTTGTTTTAGGTCATATTTATGCAGAAATATAGAAAATTCTAAAGGGTTCACAAACTTTCAAGCACCACTGTAAAAAAAAAAAAAACTCCATTTATATATATATATATATATATATATATATATATATATATATATATATATATATATATATATATACACACACCACACTGGACCAGTACTGTGAAACAGTCCATAAACAGATTCCTAATTTATTTGTTGGAGAATCAGATTGGAACCATTATCATGCTGTATGTTTTTACACTCAGGTTTTTGCTTATAAATCTGAAAAAAATCTGGAGATTACAGTTGAATATAAATAGCAATATGTGTTTCATCATTTATTAGCAATGTTGGCAACTCTGCAATATTGTTTGATTCCAGATTATTGGCATATATGTAAGTATCGGATAATCAGGTTTCATGTCTACACTTGAAAATGTGCTACTTTTCATTTGTTATGAAAAGACAGTATGTAAGTAATTTACACATGCTCTGAGTAATTATACACACACCCACGTGTCTTTTAGGTACCATCTCAAGGATGTGATAGTTGGAAAAATCTATTTCCTTTTGGTGCGGATTAAAATCAAGCATATGGAGATAGACATCATTAAGAGGGAGACGACAGGAACTGGACCCAATGTTTACCATGAAAATGACACCATTGCAAAGTATGAAATCATGGATGGAGCACCTGTTAGAGGTACAAAGCAGAATCCTCCTCAGATTTGGAAGTATTTGTTGACACTTTTGCAGTTGCATGTGAATGTTTGTTTTGCCCTTAAAACATAAGTTGTGTATAACATTTTTATTACTTTTCTTTGCTGCACAGTTGTGTTTTATTGTGTATATAGTTTCCAGATTGGCAGTGTACAAATTTTGACTCTTACTGGAATCATTGAGTAATATGTCAGGGAGTGAGATGACGGACAGTTAATCATCCAGGAAATAATTACCAAATAAAATAATACAAAGTGCTGCATTTGTGACTATATAGTAACATGAAAATAATATGATGGGTTTATTAACATCAGTGTATTTACATAAGCATACCAGTTTGGAATTTAATACATCAGTATTTGCAACAATCTAGCATTTATGCCATAAAAGTATCTGACTGTTTCTCTTTCTCACCCCTCAATCTTTTTATTTTCAGGTGAATCAATCCCAATCCGACTCTTCCTGGCTGGCTATGAAATGTCTCCCACAATGAGAGACATCAACAAAAAGTTCTCTGTTCGCTATTACCTCAATCTGGTGCTCATTGATGAAGAGGAGAGACGTTACTTCAAACAACAGGTATGTGGCGTTAAAGTTTGTGTTTAACTCTCAGTCCATCTTTTCTACAGTAATTTTTAGATCTAGGCAGCTTCCAATATTGAGCCTGAGAATTGCCAAAACTTTTCACAGTATCACAATATAGTTTTTCAAACTTGGACTCTATTAACTAAAATATATAAAAGTAATCTCATGCTGCATCTTAAATAGCTGTGTTTTTATTTTAGTATTTAGTAAACCTGTAATGACTCATTATTCTGTTCAGAATATTGAGTTCACAATTTGATTTTCCCCTTGCAAATTAAAAAAAAAAAAATTTTATTTGCAACATTTTTCTCTTCATCAACTTAAATATTTCTTTTGTTCAATTAAAAAAAAAGACTTCTGTTTCATTTTCTTTTATTTAACCAGCAATAATTATTTACCAGTATTTGTAAAGACTGGAGTAAAATATAATGGCCCAGTAACTAAAATACTCCTTTTATTAAAAATGAAATGATTCATAACAAAAAGGCCTTTTTTAATAAAGTTTTATGAAAATGTCGCTCCATTTTTATTCTCTTTTCTTTAGCTTTCAGCAGTCTGTAAAAATAAAATTCTTGTTAAATTTGTCTGCAGTGTCAATTGCACTCTTTCACGTTTTACATCTGTTTTTTGTTTTCACATTAGAGCTGTTACTTCTGCCTACAGTGAAGTCACTTGTATTCCTGCCATTTTACATTATTGCGTCATCTGCTGTCTAAACGATGCAGTTACCACTAGGAAAAACTGAGAGATTATGCAGTCTGATGATTATCACGATTCTTTTTTTTTATTTAATCAATTTAAATCGTCATAAATTTGTATCACAATTTATTGGCGCATAATGTATCATTACATGTCTTGTGTTAATTTGGTTTTAATGCACTAAAATTCCCTCAGCTTCCTCCACATAATGGAACGGGCAGAGAAACCCCCCCCCACATTCACATAAGAACAATGTTGCGTGCTGTTTTTATTTATTTTATTTATAATTTATTTTCATGCCTGTTAGGTACATTACATTACATGGCATTTAGCAGATGCTCTTATCCAGAGCAACTTACAAGAAGTGCAGAATTCAGGTACTCAAAGTGCTGAACTTCTAGACAAGAAAGTTCTAGTGCCAACTGAAAAAGTGACAAAATAATATTTAGTGTAATATTCTGTTGGAGTACCAACACTCGGCAAACAGCCAAAGAAACAAACCAACCACACAAAGTACAACTAAATAGAGAAAAATAAAACGCAAACAGCTAACCCCAGGCTAGACAGTACACAGCCTGTGTTGGTCTAGACCGATACGCAGTTACACAGTGAGCAGGGAATCAGGGGAGAGGTGCAGCCTGAAGATGTGGGTCTTCAGTCTGTGCTTGAAGGTGATCGGGGAGTTGGCAGTTCTGACCTCAATTGGTCATTCCACCAATGGGGAGCCAGGACAAACAGCAGTTAAAACATGACGTTAATTTTACTACCCTAAAAAAAATTCCGGTAATGCATGCTCAGGTTCATGGTGTAAACTATTATATTGTGTAATTATACCACAGCACTGTTAAAATGTAAATTCTGATTGGTCAGAATTCCAATAGTAAACTTATTTTGCAAAAGTTTTGTTTAAAATGGGAAAAATATACAGTATATACTTAAGATGAAGTTTTCTGTGAGGAAACATGGAAGGTGTCTCCATTGTCAGCTTAAAGCTGTTGCTTTGTTTTGTGTCACTGAAAAGTCTAAGAACGGAAAGACGCCCATTCTGATGACTTGGGGGCATGATGAACTAGATGTTTGTCTTATTAACTTTTGGGGGGATGGGACTGGTGAAGTTATGATCGTTTATAGCTGCTGTAATGTAAATGTTAACAGGAACTACTTTGGCTTCACAAATGTTCTACGATTAGAAAATATACAGCCAAGCCGAAAAGTCTGCACACCCTTTTCACCTTCTCCAAGTTTTATTAAGTTATTCGACTTATTCTACAATAGATTAGTTAATTTTTTTGTCACAAAATTCTACAGAAAATCGCCCATAATGACAAAGTGAAAGCAGGTTTTTAGACATTTGTGCTAATTTATTAAAACTCAAAATGTAATATGTACACAAGTGTGCACACCCTTTGATATGACACCCAAAAGTGAGCTGATGTATGTTTTCTTTCCACTGATACTGCTTGAGATGTTTCTACAACTTAATTGGAGTCCACCTGTGGTAAATTCAATTGGTTGGACATGATTGGGGCTTGCCAACACCTGCCTATATAAGGTCCCACCATTGACAGTGCATGTCAGAGCAAACTCCAAGCCATGGGGTCAAAGGAATTATCTGCAGACCTCAGAAACAGGATTGTGTCAAGGCATAGATCTGGAGAAGGGTACAGAAAAATTGCTGCAGTTTTACAGGTCCCAAAGAGCACAGTGGCCATCATTTGTAAATGGAAGAAGTTTGGAACCACCAAGAACCTTCCTAGACCTGGCTGCCCGGCCAAACTGAGTGATTGGGGAAGACGGGCCTTGGCCAGGGAGGTGAGCAGGAACTCGAGTGTCACTCTGACAGAGCTCCAGCGTATCCTTGTGGAGATGAAAGAACCTTTCAGAAGCTCAACCATCCAGGCAGCACTCCAGAAATCAGGCCTTTATGGTAGAGTGGCCAGATGGAAGCCACTCCTTAGTAAAAGGCACATGACAGCCCGCTTGGAGTTTGCCAAAAGGCACCTAGAGGAGACTCAAACTATGAGAAACAAGATTCTCTGTTCTGATGAAACCAAAATTGAACTTTTTGGCCTGAATACCAAGCGTCATGTCTGGAGGAAACCAGGCAGCGCTCATCACCTGGCTAATGTCATCCCTACAGTGAAGCATGGCGGTGGCAGCATCATGATGTGGG